>NW_022995781.1:100142-154859 GCF_900245975.1 Drosophila guanche | reverse complement strand
GAGTACAACGCTGTCATTTGCTGAGGGATGGCACGCCACACTGCCTTGCAAATGGCACCTGTGATGCCGTCCATGCCGGGAGAGCGTCTGCTCTTCAACCTGGCTACGCAAACGTCAACCTCAGAAGCTCTGAGTGCCGGTGGAGCCTCGGACGGTATGCGTTACACGCGTAAGCTGAGGCGTTGTCCCTTTTTCAACGCCTCCTCGTGTGAGCGTGTCAGCGAGGTACAACGCTGGCCGGGTGGTAGGCAGACTTCCGTAGGTTAGAGGTACGAGAAAAACACCGGAGCCGTTTAGGACATCTGCACGGGGGTACCTAGCCGAGACAACAGAGGGTGCTTCGCAGCGGTCAACAGAACCTTCGTCCTCAGGATAAGCTTCTTGTATTGCGCTAAGGAGATCCTCAGCTCAACCACAAGTTGCTCTGCTTCGTCGGTCTCGTGCCGACGTGCGGCCTGCAGTCGCCGCCTCAGTCTCCTGACCTCTCGGCGTTTGGAGTGTAGTTCGGCACAGGTGGTTTGATAAAAGGAGCGCCGAGAGCCGCACGACGCAGGGTCGTGAGACAGCGTGTGTGACACGTGATGTCTCGCGTTACGTCTGTGAACCAACAGGTTACCGCTAAGCCGCTATAAGAGGCAGTTCAGCCTACAGAGGGAATGGTGAAGAAGGAGCTTTTCAGTGGTGGTCGCGCGTAACCTTTCGAAGGTCCCTGGCACAGGAGCAAAGCTCTCAACTGTGTCGGTCGGATCACGCGTCACCTCAACATGGATCATGTTGTCGCTGGTGTCCCATTCCCTCACTTTCCAGTCGTATGTGGTCCACATGGTCGCTCGAAGTAACCGCGACACCGCCAACAACGCCAACAGCTTACATTTGTGGGCTGACCGAAGCAACTCGTGCGGCCGAGCCAAGAGCCATTAGGTGAGTCTGTCGTCGAGCGGGGCACGTATCAATCGAACAGGGGCTCGTACGAGCCTCTCAAACGATTTGGTGCGACTCCTATGACGCAAGCGCAGCTCGGGTTTCTACTCAGGCGTGCGGCTGCCCAACAGCAGCACCGCATCGAGATAGCTGAGGTACGGGGCCAAGTCGGTGTTGAATTGGCAGTACATGGAGCATAGGATGATTGAGCCAAATCTTCCTTGCACTCTAACGCATACTCCATGTTCGGTGGTAAGGGGATCAATTGGCATGCATATGGCGTCCGGTTCGTCGACGATGATGGCAGCTTTCGGTTTATCCTCGCGACGGCGGTCGTGGAATACTCGCATTCCCGAAGGAGGGCCAGTAATCCGCCCCGCTCCATCGACGTACGACTCCTGTACCAGAGCAAACAGATGGCCAGAGCTGCGCATGATGGATCCAAGTTCCTCCACAGCTGCTCGGCCACGGCCACAATTTGCTTGGATGAAGCTAAACATTTAATGTCTAGCTTGCACCCTCGCCAATACCGCTGCGTAGATTGGGCAAGCCGCTGACAGCATGGAGTGTGCTGACGGGAAGCCCTTAAAGCGGCAATTCCTGCAGTCCACAGGGTTGGTGCACCGCGCAACGTTGTGGCCGCCTTGTCCGCACCGATGGCTTACGTTCTCCTTAAGACGGCATTGGGAGACCTTATGGTCGAAACCCGCACACCTGTGGCAGGCGTATGTCCGGACCATTGAACGGCAGCGGCATCTGAACCATTTTATGTATACGCAGTCGCGTAGTACCTCCTGCGTCTTCGAATCAACCTCAAGCGTCACGTTGACCGTGGCGCCATCGGTGACCGACCAGGGTTTGCTGCCCAGGTGAACCGTCTTCTTGAACTCCAAGGCTGTCATCTGTTCTTCCAGGTTCTTGGAAAAGAGCTCCTTCATGAACTCCTCGGGCGTGATGGACGTGTCAACGTCATACACCACGACCTGGGGTCTGGTCTCCGGGCGCTTCTTCACGTCCAGACCTTCTTCCTGGAACTTGGCGCTGTCCACTACCTTTCTGAGCTCGCTCACGGAAGGCGTGCGAATGATCGCACCTCCACTCTTCAGTTCGCGAACTTCGTGAACTCGGACTCCAAGTTTGGGCACCACGTCCTTCTTGACACGCTCGACCAACTGCTTCCCAGTCTCCTCCGGGTTCCTGCCCTTGATAAGAGCCGACCAGGTTTCGCGCGGCTTGGCAATCGGCGGGACAGCAGCGCTCGGTGCTGTCAGGCCTGGGAAGGCTGCCGCATACGCAGCGGTGGGAGCAACGGTAGTGTGGGCGGCAGCGGGCCTCTGTGGAGGCGGCATAC
The DNA here is from genome assembly GCF_900245975.1 of Drosophila guanche. Lineage (NCBI taxonomy): Eukaryota > Metazoa > Arthropoda > Insecta > Diptera > Drosophilidae > Drosophila > Drosophila guanche. The sequence continues at coordinate 152,587 of NW_022995781.1, read as the reverse complement.
GTGCCCTCTCCTCCAGGCGCACCTTGTCCCCAGCCAGCGCCATGACGAGCTCGTCGTACCTATTGGTAGCGACAAGAACGGCCATGGAGGCTTCGGCGGACATGCCTCCCTTGAGGACTGCCTCGTTCACCGACATCCGTATAGCCGATAACTCGGCAGTGGCAGCTGAATATGTGGCATGTGGCAGCGGCGTCAGCAGTGGCAGTGGCAGCTGTAGTGGCATCGGTGGTGGCAGCAGTGGCGTTGTTGCTGTAGGGCTCAAAAGGCGATGGCGGCGGCGATCTTACCGCTGGGAGCGGCGGCTCTCCAGTCTTCCCGACTCCAAGGCCGATCTTTTTAGCCCCCTTTTTGTTCTGCCGAAGACTTCGGGCCGCGTTTCCTGCGGGTGGGAACGCTCGACGTCGAGCTCGCGCCAACACTAGCCAGGCTAGCGTCGCTGGCATCTGCCTCGGTGTCCATGTCCATGTCCTCTAGCGGCAGTCTCGAACACTAAAGCTGAAGGAGTCAAAGCACAGTTGGAACCTTTACAAATGTATGTATGTACATGTGGATCAGCCCCAGGATAATCCCTAACTGAAAGACACTGACAGAGGGTAGCTGCCGCATTACGCCCGACAGAATCTTTAATTGTAGTGTTTGCTTGTCTCTGAAGTCGATCCTACTTTTAAAGCTTCATCCTTAACGCTCTCATCATCGTTTTGTAGTATATATATTGATCTATTAAAATAATATGTTACCCGTGGCCATCCGTCATTATAATCCGAGCATAAAACCCTAAAGTGTTCGTGTAAGTCATAATTCGATCTACATAGTGGAAGGAACAAGGAATAAAGTTTATAGTGGGTTTAATAGGAATCGTAAAGTTTTCGCTGTCTACATCCCCCTTGATCAAGTTGGGCATAAAAATTACACCAAGCATTTTTAGCTAGCACGATGGCCGCTTTATTCCTGATTCTCGCCTGATGACATTGTCTTTATGACGCGCAGCGAAACACAACCACAAAGTCCCCATACAACCTACGCTGCCAATATGTGCGTTGTTGTGTGAGTGTGTGTGTGGTGTGCTGGTGGGTGGTACAACTTTGTTGGGGGATTAGCTGGGTTTGTTTGATTTGAATTCTGATTATGATCATATACCATATGCCCATCCTCAATAACAAAATCACTCGATAAAGTTCTCCTGTCTCCTGTTTGTCTGTCAATCTACTGTCTGATAATAACAGGCGGTGGCAAACGCTGTCTGTCTAAGATACATACATACATAGATCTATGCCGTGATTCAAATACCTTAAGGTACGTGAACATTTATGGGAATATCCTGTTTGCGAATAATGATGGTTGGTTCTTTTTCCTTTCATGGAAAATGTTTTCTACGACGCTTCACAATCGGGGCGAATTCTCTCTGTTTTATAGAGAGTTTATAAGAAATATAGGCTGTATTCGCACAACAGTGAAGCAGCCTGGCGTGTGCCTTTCGTCGCAAATATGGCCGCTCACTTATGGGCACATTTCTTTTACAGCGAATCAACGCCAATTTATTCACATAAATTGGATTACAGGATTAACTACAGTGTGCAGTGTGTCATATAATAGCCCATGTGGCCCATGTGCACAATGCCCATTGGTGAGGGGCAAGGGAATAACTATACATTAGCGGCTCGTTGCCCAAATCGTTGCACTGTATGATTTTTGCCCTTTGTAGGGGCGGAAAGGTGCGGGGATAAATTTTTAAATACACTTATCACGTATCAGTGTGAGCGAACAAAAGTTTGGATACTAAACTTGGTTTCCCCATCGTATGGTCTCTGAGTACTAAGCGCTCATAAGGACGGACAGACGGACATAAGTGTACGATTGTACACGAATTAAATTGTTTCAAGTCTCGCGAAAAACAAAAAAATCCGTTCAAACTTCATATAAAAACGAGAAGGGACGTGTGAGACGCTTCTTACGCGTCACAACTTTTATAGCCGGCACTCAGTACTACATCTGTACCAGAGGCAGAGGGACGGCAGAGGCAGAGGCCGCATAATGCAGAAGCAGAGTGTGAATGAGAGAATGTGCAAAAAACAAATAAAAGCTGCGGGACGGGGTGGGCTTAGACACTGAAAATTAAATTTTTTCATTGTGGCTATAATAATGATCCAATCAGATCCCAATTTGATGATCTGATAGATGTGGGCATTCCCTACGGAATGTCGTTTTTAGTTTTCTTCTATCTTTAAACTGTAGGTTTGGGAGGTTTTCGCCCTTTTGCGGAGGCGCAAGAGGGCGGGGCTAATTTTTGAAATACACTGGTTTCAGTGTGAGCATACAGCAGTCTGGAGCCAAAATTTGGTGGATCTAGCTCTTATAGTCTCTGAGAACTAGCCGACAAACGGAATCGTCGGAAACGTTTCCTTCTGTGCGTTACATACAACCGTTATTCGCCCCATATTTACTCTTCGAGTACCGGGTATAAAAACTGAACCAGAAAATTGTCATTTGTTGGGTATCCAGCAACGCACTATGGGTAAAAAGCCCGAATTTTTGGCATTAATGCAATTTTTTTGGTAAAATATTTGAATGGGATTTAAATTTTCTGATTGATGAATATCGAGATAGAATAAAACTGGTTTTAGAAGATTTTGACGGAGTACCATACATTTTTTGCGCACTTTTAAAGTCGGTAGATTTTGAGACGCTTCGACTTGTGAAAAGTGCGTTTAACCTTGAGCAACTTGCAGCTTTAATTGTAGCTCGATTTCAAAGTTTAAACGAAAGTAAATATATGGAAATTATAGGCATTTCAATTAATTGCCAATACCTGTTTTTTGATAGTTGTGTGTAGTTTTTTAATAGTCCAATGTTTTGTTCGTGTAATTTTTATACCCGGTACTCGAAGAGTAAATAGGGTATATTGTATTTGTGTGGAATAACGGTTGTATGTAACGCGCAGAAGGAAGCGTTTCCGACGCCATAAAGTATATATATTCTTGATCAGCATCAATAGCCGAGTCGATAGAGCCATGTCTGTCTGTCCGTCTGTCCGTCTTGTTTGTCGGCTAGTTCCCAGAGACTAAAAGAGCTAGAGCCACCAAATGTTGGCTCTAGACTGCTGTATGCTCACACTGTTACAAGTGTATTTCAAAAATGAGACCCTGCAAAAGGGCGAAAGCCTCCCAAATCTACAATTTTGAAGATAAAAGAAAAATAAATTCCGAAGGGAATGGCCATATCTATTAGATCACCAAATTTTGTAATAGCCACAATTAAGAAATTAATTTCCAGTGGCTAAACCCACCCTGTCCCGCAGCTTTTGTTGTTTTTTTTACATTCTCTCATTCAAAGGACCTGTGAGACACTTCTTACGCGTCACAACCTTTATACCCGGCACTTAGTACTACATCTGTACCTTAGCGGTTTTTTTTGTCAAATCTTTCATATTTTCCTTATCTGTCATGTATATCTACAACACTTCTCACACCAACACGCTTCTTTAGCTCGCCCCCTTCCCTAGACCCACACACTGCAGACTCACGGTAGAGGCAGAGACGCGGCAGAGGCAGCGGACGCACACACACACACGCGAGAATGCACAATGAGAGAATGCGATCTGATAGATATGGTCTCTCCTTACGGAATGGTGTTTTTAGCGTCTTCAAAATTGTAGCTTCGGGAGGTTTTCGCTCTTTTTCGGGGTCGGTAGGGGGCTGGGCTAATTTTTGAAATACACTTGTAACAGTGTGAGCATACAGAAGTCTGGATGCAAAATTTTGTGGCCCTAGCTGCGTTGCATACATTGTGCACAAATACAATATACCCTGTTTACTCTTCGAGTACATGGTATAAAAACCATTTCTGAAGACCCGGGACAAGAGGTGGCAGATGAGGGGTGTGCTGCAGTTGCAATTTACCCCAAAGGGCAGAACAAAAACTGAATTGTTCTTGGTTAAATTTTTTAAAGAATTTAATTGTGTCATGCAAATAGTTGAGAAAAATTATTTGGCAAAGCATACAAATAATTGAGGGAATGTTCTTTGACTTGATTTCTTCTTCACTGAATGGTCAACTCCTTTCTTTTGCTCTTTTTATGAATTCCTTATCAAATCCTTGTCCATGGCCTCGAGCTCCTCTGCAGTGGCACAGCACTTCCAGGGCTCTTTCACACAAAACTGATAGATAGTCTCATTGAAATATTTCTCACCCGGCAGTATGATGATGGTGGGAAACATTGTCTGATTGCAAGCATCGGGAAAGCCCATAAACTGCAGCGCATAGCCGCTGTTCTGCCAATATCTTGTACACTTCTTGCCCATAATGGGATCCTCGCCATGCGTTTGCTTTGGTAACTGATTAGCCGTGGAGAAGTGAAGAGCCGGCTGATTGCTGTAGATATCCATGTAGCGTCCAGTCGGATTGTGCAGGAAGCGTCCTAGGTATCGGGTGTCCAGACTTGTGACATCCTTGGACAAGGCATAGTTCACGTGAAAGCCGGGCACAGGCATATCCTTGAACTGACGCAAACGATCGCCCATAAAGGCGGGCTGACGAATGTCATAGACTGAGTTCTTGACAGACCCGCAGCGGCCCGTGGGCAGAACACCCTTATCCGTGGTGTTCGTTTCGATTGTCTTTCTGCCCTCCATGTAGAAGCGATGCTCAAAGAGACCCTCAACGCCGGCCTTGTGACCCGCCAGATTGAAGTACGTGTGATTGCAAATGTCCACGGGCGTTGTCTTATTTGATTTGGCCTCGATGCGGATAAACAGGCGACTCTCGTCGTCAATGGTAAAATGAATCATGACGGCTAGGCGGCCGGGAAAGCCCTCGTGTCCCGCTTTCGAGACATGTCTTAGCGTGATTCCATCCGCACGCATCAAATGCAAGTCCCAGATGACTTTATCGAAACCAATAAACCCCCCATCGCTGTGATGCCTCTGATCGAGATTCTTCGACACAATCACACGATGCTCGTCCAAAATGAACTCTCCATTGCTGACCAGCCCTGCCACACGACCCAAAGTGCAACCAAATTTCAAATCCTGATGTTTGAGATAACCCGCAACATCATCAAAGCCCAGGACCACATCGGCCGTCTCCTGGAAGGCATCGGGCACTCGAATATTCTGTATTGTGGCGCCCAATGTGATGATGCCCACGGACATGTGGTTCGAATTCGTTATGGTATAGCGACGTATTACTTGAGCCATTTTCGTAAGCGGATTTGTAGCAATGCCAAAAATATCCTCAACCACTTGAACCATGATTTTAATCGAAACGTTTCCCATATACATTTTTGATATCCGAATTTTGATATTTCAATATTTACTTGAATTTAATTTGTTTTTTGAATGAAGATTCAAGTCTATGCATGACAAGCTCACTCCCAATCATACGAAAAGACTCACGAATTTTCGAAATGAAAAAAGTTTCTAAAAATTTAGCTACGAATGATAGTGGAACAAATTTATTTTTTCATTCATCTTTTCCTTATTTAAAAAGTAAGGACTTTGNATCCGCACGCATCAAATGCAAGTCCCAGATGACTTTATCGAAACCAATAAACCCCCCATCGCTGTGATGCCTCTGATCGAGATTCTTCGACACAATCACACGATGCTCGTCCAAAATGAACTCTCCATTGCTGACCAGCCCTGCCACACGACCCAAAGTGCAACCAAATTTCAAATCCTGATGTTTGAGATAACCCGCAACATCATCAAAGCCCAGGACCACATCGGCCGTCTCCTGGAAGGCATCGGGCACTCGAATATTCTGTATTGTGGCGCCCAATGTGATGATGCCCACGGACATGTGGTTCGAATTCGTTATGGTATAGCGACGTATTACTTGAGCCATTTTCGTAAGCGGATTTGTAGCAATGCCAAAAATATCCTCAACCACTTGAACCATGATTTTAATCGAAACGTTTCCCATATAAATTTTTGAAATCCGAATTTTGATATTTCAATATTTAGTTGAATTTAATTTGTTTTTTGAATGAAGATTCAAGTCTATGCATGACAAGCTCACTCCCAATCATACGAAAAGACTCACGAATTTTCGAAATGAAAAAAGTTTCTAAAAATTTAGCTACGAATGATAGTGGAACAAATTTATTTTTTCATTCATCTTTTCCTTATTTAAAAAGTAAGGACTTTGATAAATTGATAACAAAGGGGAGGAAAGACTAAAATGTTAACCTAATTTGGAAGTTTTTTTTCTCTCCTGATCAGAATTTTACAGGGATCGCATGGGGATAGCTTTTACGTAAAGAATATGAGTCCGGTCAACAATTTGAAGAAGTTAAACCATTACATAATCAGACAGGCCTGCAGCGAGGTTTAATTGAACCCTTTGAAATCTCGTTTATATTAATGTCCTGAAGGACATTACCAAGCAATTCCAAAAAAGTTTTCCACAAACATTATTAGTTAGGCTACATCATAAAAACAAAATATTTATTACAAAGCTTTTGAAAGATTTTGCCTAATGTTCATTATTGAGTCTATTTGAGTAATCGTTTAAACGGGCCCTATTTTTGGGGTATTAAGACAAAATAATTAATAAAAAAAACCTTTTAACTTAGAAGTCAAACTCTTTATTTTTTAAATAAGGAAAGAATCTTGATTAATGGAAAAATAAATTTGCTCCACTATCATTCGTTGCTGAATTTTTCGAAACTTGTTTCTTTTTGAAAACTCGTGAGTATATTCGTCTGATTGGGAGTGTATACACAGAGATGAGATCTCAAATGAAATATCACTACTCTGCTCATTTATTATTGGTTGTATTATAGTTTGCATTGCATATTGAAACCTTTTGAAAGGTTAAATTCTTGAGACATACTTGTATCAGTCATTCCAATGGCAGACTTCGTTTGCCTCTGAACTTGAGCGTAATTCCGTATTACCATTACACCAAATAAAAAATGATTTATTAAATGCATAAATCATTGTAATTGAATTATCGTCCAATCTATAGATGTTGATGGCACTCATCAGGGGTTGACTCCCTCTTCGTATCTCTCAGCAGCAAATTTGTTGAGTGCGTGCCACCTGTAGGTACTACCATTGAAAGTGGACTTGCGTCGGAGTCGAGTGTGGAGTTGAGTGGAGTTATCTTATCGCCAGGCTCCACAAATAAGTAGCGGGGGATCTATGTTTGATTTATGAGTAAACGAGTGTCCCAGAAACTGAGAACCCCTATCAAAGCAAAAACAAAAGAAAAAAAAAACTTAAGAAAAAAAAACGAGAAGGGACGTGTGAGACGCTTCTCAAGTCACAACTTTTATACCCGGTACTCAGTACTTCATTTGTAACTTAGCGGTTTTTTTTCTTCAGATTTTACATATTTTCTTTATCTGTCATCTACATCTGCTCACTTCTCATGCCAACACGCTCTTTTAGCTCGTCCCCCTCCCATAGAGCGGAACACTGCGCGAAGCAGTGTGTGAATGAGAGAATTTGCAAAAATAAATAAAACTACTGGACGGGGTGGGTTTAGCCACTGCAAATTAATTGTTTCATTCATTTCTTCTGTCGTCCCTCTGCCTCTGCCTCTGCCGACTTTTAACCCACCCCGTCCCGCAGCTTATATTTGTTTTTTTTTTTATGTGCGGGCGCTGCCTCTGCCGCGAGTCTACAGTGTGTGGGTCTAGGGAAGGGCGGCGAGCTAAAGGAACGTGTTGGTGTCAGAAGTGTTGTAGATGTAGATGACAGATCAAGAAAAAATTTAAAATTTGACAAAACACCGCTAAGGTGCAGATGTAGTACTGAGTGCCGGGTATAAAAGTTGTGACGCGTAAGAAGCGTCTCACGCGTCCCTTCTCGTTTGTGTTTTTTTACCTTCAAATTGTGGATACCGTAGTTTTTCGCCCTTTGGGAACAAAATTTTTAAAATACACTTGTAACAGTGTGAGCATGCAGCCATCTGGATGCAAAATTTGGTGGCTCTAGCTTCTATAGTCTCTGAGATCCAGGCGCTCAGCAAGACGGACGGACGGACGGGCAGACAGTCATGGCTACTGATGCTGATCAAAAATATATATGCTTTATGGGGTCGGAAACGTTTCCTTCTCTGCGTTACATACTACATACATCCATTTTGTGCACAAATACAATAGTATTTACCGGGTATAGTACCGGGTATAATAAAAATCTTTGGACTCTTGGGGGTATAATTATTCAGGCAAAAAGCGCGCCATGAATATCATCATTTATAATGGTATAATTGCCATTTTATATACATAGGTATTATTGGTAGAATATTGGAATAGTTTGTGGGAATTTTATGTCTTCACTCTCATTTTTTAGAGAAGCCATAAAAGCTTGGGTTTCGGTGCCGCGAATGCTTATAGAATTTAAAATATTAATTGAAATATAACCCAAAATGTTCCTAAAGGTGCCACTAATTCTTCTCTTTAACCAGCAGCTGCTTGACTTTTAGACTGGATAATGCCTGGCTCTGATGGCCGTGTAATGGCTGGTTCTCTCTCTATTTTTAATAGAGAAAGTTACCTCACCTTGAACCTGCCACTGAAGGGGTGACCATATCAAGGCTCATTGGCCACACGGCAAACGGGGTGCAAAATCAATGCAAAATCATAAGCCCATTCCCAATAGTCATTGTTCGTTTGGGGCCAAAGTTCATATCGAAGGTCAATGCAATGGCTTTTATGGCATTTTAAATTGTTAGTTAATTTACCTTTGATATTTCGCTTGTGCTTCCACAAAACTGCTACCCCAATCTGATAAGGAAAGACAATTCGAAAAGAAAATGCATTTAAGGCAGGGTGGATAAGGCTAAATAATGATACATATGTGCACCATGCTCTTTGCTTTAATGTACTTTGATTTTATTTTTCCATTCGTTTAGGGAATTTTGGAAAGAAAATTATTTTTTCGTCATAGATTTTCAAGTGTAAAAGGTTTCACCATAATTAGCTTTAAAAGCTGTAGTTATACCCGGTAGTCGAAGATCAAATAGGGTAATATGTATTTTTGGGGAAAAAATGTAACACAATGAAGGAAGTGTTTCCGACCCCACAAAGTATATACATATATTCTTGATCAGCATCAATAGCCGAGTCGATTGAGCCATGTCTGTCTGTCCGTCCTTAATAGCGCCTCGTACTCAGAAACCATAAAAGATAGGGCAACCAAGTTTTGCATCCAGACTTCTGTATGCTCACACAATTACACACACTCCACAATTTTAAAGATAAAAGAAAACTAAAAATGCCATTTTGTAGGGAATGTCAATATATTTTTTTTTCTTGCACATTCTCTCATTTCACCCTCTGCTTCGTGCAGCGTGCGGCTCTAGGGAAGGGGGACGAGCTAAAATAGAGTGATGGCGTGAGAGGTGATGTAGATGTATATGAAATATGTAGAACAAAATTACAAAAGTAAAATGCAAAATTTGAAAAAACCACCAAGGTACAGATGTACTTCTGAGTACCGGGTATAAACTTGTGACTCGTAAGAAGCGTCTCACACGTCCCTTCTCGTTATAATTATCGTTTAGTGGCATTGATATCAGACTGCGTTCTTTTTTGTTGTTGTGTGTTTTGCGCAGTCTAATTAATTTATCAATAACCATAGCTTACACTTTCATTTATTGTTCATACGTGGTCGGTCTATTGGCGGCTGAGAGTTTATTAAAGCAAAGAGAGAGTGAGAGCGCTTTCCACTGGATCTATAAAAATTGCAATAGCAAACGGAAACATGTGCAAATGTATCCCCCAAATATTGAATGTTGCTTTTATACCCGGTACTCGAAGTGTAAATACCTGTCGGACCTGTCCCCGCAGCGGTTTTCGGCGGCGGGCGAACTCAGTCTCCTCCCGCGTCTTCTCATTACCTCGTTTCCCAGGCGTCGATTGAGAGGGATTGGCTTGTCCCTATGGCACTTTAAGAGGAGTACCGAGCTCCTTTGCCGTTATATTTTGTATATTTAAGTTACTTGACATTTTTGGTCCCACGAGTAGGCGGGAAGGGGTTGGTCGCCCGAGCCCGAGCTTGCTCCCGGAAGCCCAGTTTAAACTGGAGGTCTTCCGGTGTCCAGAGTCCGCATACTAGCGCCCGAGCACCCCTTCGGCCATGCATCCATCGGCATGTAACAGTGTCACCTTGGATTGGGTCAATTTCACGAGAGTTTTCTTCTCTCCGCCCGACTACCATTAGCCAGCATGCTTGGCAGAGACTTGACCGTACCAGGACCTGTTACCAGCCACCTCACTGGCAGTTACGGCAGGTGGCGTATCGCTCGTGATCCCCCTGTATCCTAGCTCAGTCACAAGGTCCCTGGGCCAGGCCTACTTCCCTGGGAAGCCCCGGAAAAACCCTTGCCGCCAAGCCGAGCTTACAGTTTTTGGCGAGCCATCCCGCCACCCGTTAGTCCCCTGTATCACCCGAATGGCTGAACTAATCGAACTAAATTTAATTTAAATATCTCTCTTAATTTTCAAATTATTGTGTACCCAAGTGTTTTTTTTATTTAAAAAAGGTAAAAAGGTAAAAACACCCTTCCTAAACCTTCGATTTTAGATTTAGAACTTTTTAATTTCATATGTTCACATCCTTTATCATTTTTATACCCGGTACTCGAACAGTAAATAGGGTATATTGTATTTGTGCACAAAGTGGATGTATGTAACACACAGACGGAGACGTTTCCGACCCCATTATGTATATATATTCTTGATCAGCATCAATAGCCGAGTCGATATAGCCATGTCTGTCTGTCCGTCCGTATTGTTGAGCGCCTGGATCTCAGAGACTATATAAGCTAGAGCCGCCAAATAAGTGTGTGTGTAAGTATAAGTGTGTTTCAAAAATGAGCCCCGCCCCCGCAAAAGGGCGAAAACCTCCCAAACCTACAATTTTGAAGATAAAAGAAAACTAACGCCATTCCGTAGGGAATGACCATATCTATCAGACCACCAAATTGGGATCCGATTGGATCATTATTATAGCCAGAATGAAGAAATTAGCTTGCAGTGGCTTAACCCACCCTGTCCCGCAGCTTTTGTTGGGTTTTTCACATTCTCTCATTCACACTCTGTTTCGGCCTCTGCCGCGAGTCTGCAGTGTGTGGGTCTAGGGCATGAAGAAACTATAAGGAGGCCTCGTCGGTGGCAGAGTTACTCGCTGGTTCTGCCCTAGGTTCAGTCTTCATGGTCTAGGGCATAAAGCAAATATATAAGGAGGCCTCGTCGGTGGCAGAGTTACTCGCTGCTTTTCCCAATTCTCAGTGCTCGTTTGCTTGTCGACGCGGAAGGTTGGTTGCCTTCATGAAGAAACTATAAGGAGGCCTCGTCGGTGGCGGTTGGTTGCGAACAAAACTTTTTTTTCAAATATTTTCAAAAGTTTATTTTTTCGAAACACAGACTACTAGCATGTAGCAAAGTATTAAAAATTAAATTATGAAACAATTATTATGTTTTTCCACATTGCTTTCAAATGATTAATCAGCACACTCCATTGTCGCTCCCTCACACTTACAGCGAGAGCCCTTTCACTCGAACTTTTCACTCGCACGTTTTCATAATTTTTTCTGACGAGACCTCCTTATATAGTTGCTTTATGGTCTAGGGCATGAAACATGAAGAAACTATAAGAAGGCCTCGTCGGTGGCAGAGTTACTTGATGCTTTTTCTTACTGTCAGTGCTCGTTTGCTTGTAGACGCGGAAGGTTGGTTGCGGACAAAATTTTTGTTTCAAATGTTTATTTATTCAAAACACCGAATACTATTATGAAACAAACTATTAAAAATTAAATTATGTAACAATTATTATGTTTTTTTAAATTGCCTTCAAATGATTAATCAGCACACTCCATTGTCGTTGCCTTCACACTCACAACGAGAGCCCTTTCACTCGCACTTTTCTATAATATTTGCCGACGAGACCTCCTTATATAGTTTCTTTATGTTCTAGGGAAGGGCGGCGAGCTAAAGGAGCGTGTTGGTGTGAGAAGTGTTGTAGATGTAGATGACAGATGAAGAAAAAATGTAAAATTTGACAAAACGCCGCTAAAGTGCAGATGTAGTACTGAGTGCCGGGTATAAAAGTTGCGAAGCGTAAGAAGCGTCTCACACGTCCCTTCTCGTTTCTTTTTGTGTTTTGCAGATGCCTGGTCTTGTGGTCTTCAGACGTCGCTGGTCTGTCGGTTCCGATGATCTCGTTGTGCCTGGAGCATTTCTCTTGACGATACATTTTATATGGTAAGCAGAGATAGCCATATATCAGATCTTAATATCACATATATAATTCTCTATTTTTCTCTTTAATTCGTTTTTTTAAATCCAAAAATCCTTTCGTGTTAATGTGACAGTTTTGTGATTGTTAGCGTCTCGTTGGTTATATTTGATTATAATACACGAATTTTAAGCATACAACTATTGTTCTATCATCTAATAGGCTACTTGTTAATACTATTTTGTAAGTATTCAACAAAAATACCACAGCTCCAATGAATATTATCTGAGACTGATTCTCATTTGCTTAATTTTTTTGTTTGGTTTTTGATTGCAGTTTCAATATGCGTAGAAATAGGCATCTGTGTGATCTCGATGCGTGGCAGCATTCTGGATGCCGAGGCGCGTAATTCCATTAATATATGGATATATCTCAAGAGTTGTAAGTATCCAAGAAAGATAATATAAATAAATCTTCATAAATGCACTTCGTTTCGCCTTTATAGTGGTGATATTATTTGATATTGCCTGGTTGACGGTCGGTTCGGTTTGGGTAGGCCACTATTATGCCACATCGCCAATTGATGATCCTAAAAAGGTTTATGTGGGTGAGTGTCTTGCTCTCTGCAGCAATTTTGCACAATTAAATTAATTTTGATTAATTTTTGTCTCTCAAGCCATCATCATTTGCAATTGGGCTTTGGTCTTGATCACATTGATCACCATTTGGTGCACCTTTGATGCCGCCGGCCGTTCGTGGGTAAAGATGAAGAAATACCAGCGTTCGATGCGCGAAACAGAGTCGCGTTTTAACTACAAACGCAGCAACAGCATGAACCGTAACTGGCGACAAAGGTGAGTGGATTAATATTTACCTAAACCACCTGGAACATCCCTCTATTCCTCCATCATTCACACAGAAAAGTGATGCGCGCCTATCAGGATAGCTGGGATCATCGCTGTCGTTTGTTGTTCTGCTGCATGGGCTCAACGGAACGTAATCGCAACTCGTTTACGGATATTGCCCGACTGTTGAGCGACTTCTTTCGTGAACTGGATGTGGTACCCTCGGATGTGGTGGCCGGACTAGTGCTGTTGCGAAAATTTCAGCGTTTGGAGCGTGAGGCAGTTGTGAGGCAGCGAAAGAACGGCACCTACGAGTTCCTGAGCGGTGTACCCATCACGGAGCGCACACAGTTCCTAGCACTCAACGATGCCAAAAACTATGACTTCTTCCAAACGGTCATACACTACATGTACTTCGCACAAGGCGCCTACGGCTGGCCCATGTACGTCATCATCAATCGCACCAAAATGTGGCATCTATTGCCCGAACTGAAGTGAGTTTTAAAGCGTATAAAACGTATCGCAGTCCCAGGGTATTTTGATATTCCTTACATTATTTCGTTCTGCTCTGTCAATGTCTAATAAGTGTTGCACTTTTTGTGTAGATGCTTTGGCTGCTTTTGTGGTAGTGGCGATGACACGGATGTCATTCAGGACAATTGCTGCCTGTGCAACTTTGCCGCACTGAAGAAAACCCTCCAGCTTGGCGACATTGACATTGTGTATGCCACCTATCACGTGGATGTGGGCGAGACGCCGTTCTTTGTGGCCATCGACTATACACAGCGTTCGATTGTGATCAGCATTAGAGGTACGCTGAGCATGAAGGATATACTCACCGATCTGAATGCCGAGGCGGAGGTGCTGCCACTGCAGCCGCCTCGCGACGATTGGCTGGGGCACAAGGGCATGGTGCAGGCGGCCATTTACATACGAAACAAACTGCTAGAGGAGAATCTCATTGAGCGGGCATTGCAGCGCAACACGGAGCGGCAGACGCACACATTCGATCTGGTGTTGGTGGGTCATTCGCTGGGCGCTGGCACGGCTGCTATACTGGCCATACTCCTCAAGCCAGAGCATCCGACACTGCAGTGTTTTAGCTATTCACCGCCTGGTGGATTGCTCAGGTAGGCATTGGGGCATATGCTCATTGCTTTACGTACTGTTGCTTTAATGTTGTGGTGTATCTTTCCAGTATGCCTGCCGTTGAGTACTCGAAATCGTTCATCACTTCAGTGGTGCTTGGGAAGGATGTGGTGCCGCGTATTGGCCTTAATCAAATGGAAGCCCTGCGAGCGGATCTCATCAATGCTATTCAGCGTAGTGTTGACCCCAAGGTAGGAGTAGTTACACTCCGCTCTTAGCTCTATTTTATTTACTGTCTTCGCTTTTGGTTTTGCGTAGTGGAAAACCATTTCCTGTTCGGTTATTTGCTGTGGCTGCGGACCAGAGCCCACGTCTGTGGTCAACATGTCCGGCCAGGACACGCACATCAATCAGTACCAGGAGGTAATCCATCGAATTCCTCTCCAGCTGTCATATTTCAAGACAATCGAATTATCCAATTTGGTTGCTTTTTCTTTTTTTTACAGGAGCGTGGAACGGCCCGTTCTACCAGTGCCCATCCGACGGACAGCTCAATAGCTTTAACACTCCATCAGCCCTTATATCCGCCCGGTCGCATCATACATATAGTGCGACATCATCCCAAGAACGACGAGTAAGTCGCTCTCCCCATGTTTTTGTTGCCCCTATAGCCTGTCTGTTGATAATGGCTCCTTAATTTAGATGTGGACGCTGCTGCATTTGTTTTTTTCTTGATCCACCCGCCAACTCTGAACCCAGCCGAAGCGATCTTATCCCCTTGTTATGTTGATGTATTTTTATACCCGGTACTCAAAGAGTAAATTGTATTTGTGCGAATAACGGTTGTATGTAATGCACAGAAGGAAGCGTTTCCGACCCCATAAAGTATATATATTCTTGATCAGCATCAATAGCCGAGTCGATAGAGCCATGTCTGTCTGTCCGTTTGTCCGTCTTGTTTGTCGGCTCGTTCTCAGAGACTATAAGAGCTAGAGCCCCCAAAGTTTGCATCCAGTCTGCTATATACTCACATTGAAACCAGTGTATTTCAAAAATGAGCCACGCCCCCTTCCGCCCCCGCAAAAGGGCGAAAACCTCCAAAATCTACAGTTTTGAAGATAAAAGAAAACTAAAAACGCCATTCCGTAGGAAATGGCTATATCTATCAGATCACCAAATTGGGATCCGATCGGATCATTATTATAGCCACAATGGGGAAATTAATTTCCATTCGCTAAACCCACCCTGTCTTGCAGCTTTTGTTGCTCTTTTTACATTCTCTCATTCACACTCTGCTTCTGCTTCACTCGGCCCCTGCATCTGCCCTCCCCCTGGCGTTGACTCTTCCGACTTTTAACCAAGACTCGGTTTTTAACGTTAGATGGCGCCACTTTCGAAAAATTTGCTGTGAAACCTATCGGTCATTATTGCACAGAATATGCAGACCATTGGCCCATCAAAGTTGCGTACAAGAATTTTTCGTAGATGGCGCCACTTTCGAAAAATTTGCTGTGAAACCTATCGATCCAAGAATGTACAAATTTTATTGCTGTTTTAAATATCTCATAAATAGGAAAATATTAACTGATCCAATTTGTTTGATGTATTTTATTTAGTAGGCTTTTACTACGTGTTCTGTAATGTGAACAATATCTAGTAGTTGGCGATGTCTTCTACATCTAGATGTAGTCCTGAGTGCCGGGTATAAAAGTTGTGACTCGTAAGAAGCGTCTCACACGTCCCTTCTCGTTTTTTGTTGTTTTTGTTTCGTTGTTTTACCTCTCGACGAGCCCCACAATTTCGCTAATACGCTAATTGTTGTGTGATAATGGGCTACGGAAACGGCATTGGTCTTATCGCTGCATTTCAATGCAAGAGAAAGATCATCGCTCAAGCCGCGATCTCTGAGTCACCTCGTAAATTATGTGAAAAGAAAGATTGCTGTTCTTTGCTAGTACTTTTAGGAATAAAGAAACCACATGGCAACTCACACGCTTGATGGATAGATTAACGCTATTCAACCGTATTGATCCCAAGTCACAATAAATAGTTAGAGCCGGATAGAACATTTTTGACAGGCTTCTGGAACCATCTGGAATCAGCACTTTATGACGTTGTTTCAAGTGCTAGACAGTCTCTCAGGATAAGTGTCACAGTTTTCTTGTGTTCCATCCACCATAATGTTTAAAGTCTGTTTTGTAGGAGTAAAAAATAGGTATTTCCTCTGTTGGAAATTTGTGAAATTATAATTCTCCCAAAAGATGGTTTAAGCTGTACTTTAAGGCCTCTTTCAATGGAGGAAACCAGCACATTTCTCCAATTGATTGCCATGGATAGGTAGGCAAAGAGTTTGATATAAACTAATTGCTAAAAGCCTCATATGGTTCAGCATTTGGTTTGTGTTTCAAGTTCTTTGAACTTTATTACATTTCGATTCACCCTAACTCCCGTCACAACAGCCCTGCCAAACCAAAAAACAAAACAAAAGAAATAAAAAAGGAAAAACTAGAAAATAATTTACGAATAAAAACTCCATATCTTTCAGGAAAAAATACGACAGTGGTTGGAGGTAGGCACACAATAACACTAGAAACACACATAGACACACATAGTACATAAATGCTACATGCATCCAAAAAACATAATAGATAAAAAATGCATCCGCCCCCACAGCCCCATTACAACCCAACAGAACGAACAGAAATCGAAATCTCTCTCGTTTTCTCTCTCTCTCTCTCTCTCTATCTCTGTCTATCTCCTTATCTCTTTCTGTATATGTCTCTTGCTCGTGCTCGCTCTCTTTCCACAATACACACCCGCACACACATACACACACCATTTTCGATGTTGAAGCTAGTGGGAATCCCCTGTTCCATCTTCAGAGATCTAATAGTAGTCATCTTTGTGTTCTTCTCTAGTGCATGAATGAAAAAAGAGTTTATCGATGCATGCATCGTCTTACTCCCTAGAAATTGTCTCTGTTCTAAGAGTCTCTCTCTCCAATCTTGGCTTAGCCTGCAAATACTTTTGCTTCTACTTGTATCTACCCCCGAATACCTCAAGTGCATGCCAACGAAACCTCCTAGCATCAAGTTCTAATTTAGATCTCTCTCTTTCCTAGAAAAGTATACTGAGTTTAGTCATAGCCACAAAATATTGTATCCAAATAAAACTTCCTATACAGATACCATATACAAAGAATCTCCCATATTAATAATTTGGTTAAAATATTTTACAGAAATGTGCTAAAGAGTCGAGAGCCCGTCTATCAGGCTATTTGGGCCGATTCCACGGATTTCGATGAGGTTCTCATTTCGCCGGTAATGCTGCAGGATCATATGCCCGACAAGGTTCTGGCTGCACTTAAGAAGGTAATTTCGGAGTTCGACGATGAGCACACCTCCTCCGTGCACAGCTATTCGACAGCCAGTTGATTAGGATGGATAAATGCCAATCTCCACCCCCGTCTCGAGGAATGAATTACCAATACTACCACCTTCCACCCGTCGTCGTTTTGTCCCATAGCCTCTATATAGCCTCTATATAGTACAGTAGCACCGATCTAGTTAGTTAGTTCGACTATTGTGTTGTATTTATTTTTGTCTTAGTCTAGTGTTAAGGTCGAAAAGCGTTCGTTACCAGCGTCGCCGTTACCACATCACCGAACACCCAAGAAAAACCACTTGAAAAACACGCAAACGAACACATCCATGCATACATACGTATATCATGACAAACACACACAAACATGTTTCTATATATTTAATGCCTATCTCTACACTTATATACATATGTTCAATTATTTTATAATGCTATCTAGTCTTAAGGCCGCTTATCGCTTATAATTTTTGTGAATTTTGTTCAAAATTTGATTTATTTTGTATTAATTTATAGATTATTTGTTTGTCGATAGTAAATAACTTATTCTTTGTTGTTCCTTTTGATACTTCATGTATTTATTTGTGTCCAAGAAATAGAAGAGGAGGAGCCAGATCACTTAGCCAAAACCAAACAAAGAATCTGAATCTTTACCCCTATCCCCTATCTTTTGTATTTAAGTTTCGATGGTTGGGAGAGTTCAGGCCAAGGCATTGCCAAACGGAATTAATTCCACGTTATATTACGTAAATGGTAGATTAATATTTTTTTTTTTTGTACGGATCAAGTAACGTTTAGTTGATTTATCTCTTAAGTTCAAACAAATGTAATTTACATTTTATTTTTTCGTTATCTCTGTCGATGTTTTTTTTTTTTGTTTATTGTTTTATTGTGCCGAATTTACAAAAATTTTTTATTTAATTGGGTGAGGAGTGCACTCGACACTTCTACTCGTTGAAGCTAAACAAAAGAACGGTCTAAACTAACGTTGATTGATTTAAATTATATTTTGTTTGCTTATCTTCTGAAAGAATACCAGAAACGAGCACAATAAATATTAATTGGTACTAGATTTAATTGTTTCATGATTTTTTATTGATTTATTGCTTTCGTTATTTAATTTGGTAAGTTCTCAATCCATCATTTTTGGCTTTAACCAGATACCAGTATACAACACACACACTCACAGAAACATCTGCTGCATGGGAATGTTTGTAATTGTTGTAAAGCTTCTGAATGGTCAAACAAAAAGAAAAACTTCGTATATGTCTCTCCGGTATTTGCTGAGTTGAGTAAGAGGCCATTAACCATTAGATGATGTGTGCAGTAGCTTGTTTTCCATGTGAGAGAGTAGTGGATACAGGTTGTGGGTATGCCCTGACCGCCCTCCCTACCCTACCCTACTGCCCTACGCCCCTACCCATAGCTGATGGCAGAGTAATAATTATATCATTAGTAAATCTACTTGTATCTGAGACGAACTGTTGCTGTATTCAACGATTAAATTAACTTAATTATATTTGCTTTTTCGTTTGCTTTTTTTTATCGACATCGATGTGTGTGTGTGATTTTAAATCGATAAACGATAACCGATAAAAAATACCATTTGATTGTATATGTGACCAAACCGAAATGAAATCGATAATGTGCACAGGTCGTGTCTTGTAGAGATCGTACCGTAAAGGCATATACATCTCGTAAACGTAATGATAACACGACAATAACTACAACTACAACAACAGTTACAACTACGACAACACTAAATACAGATACCAGGTACAACCGCCCGCCTTCTAAGTATCTATCTACTTAAAAAAAAAAACTAAAAAGAAATCATTAAAAAGCCAAGAAACTTTTCCATTTTGCTCTCGCTAAAACTAAACAAAAAAACCAACTACAAATTCTTAAAATATTCCCTAAAACCGAATTACAAGTCTCTCGCTATCTCTCTCTCTCTCTCTCCCTATCTCTCTATATATATAGAGTATATATATATATATTTTTATATATATATATACTATACTATACTATATATATAGTATAGTATAAGTACACTATATACTATATAGTACTATATATATACTATATATATATATAATATATAGTATATATATATATATATATTTTTCTATCCCGCTCTCAACCTAACCTGCGAAAACGAAAAACACCTATGAATTATGCAAAGCTCTCTAAATATAAATTGTACTCGATGTGTACATATATGTACAAGAAAAATCCAATCTCGATATTGTGTCCTGCACCGATAAGCTCCTGTCACCTCACCACTCACAAATTTACCACTGCCGATCCATTTAGCTACTGTACTTTCAACACTAGCCCCTTACCCACACACCACTTCAGACTCATATTTATTTTCACTTACCAATGCAAGTCTTGGCTTTCCAATCGAACTTTTTTTGTAACTGTAGTTACTCGTTATGCCACTGCTCGCTCCCTACACCTACTACTACAAGAAGACACTCATCTTTTAAAGCATATACAATATATACGCTTCCCGTTCGTATCTACTCGTTTGTTTTCTGCATACATATATGTTTAACTACAAGCTGTATAAATCAGGATTGATAATCCGTTTTAGTAAGAAAAGAAACTCAGTCTTAAGATTAACCTTTATTTAATATCAAAACACTTATCTGTTAACTCTTGCTGTTCCTTTCCTCTTTCCCTCACGTGCACACACTCTCCTTTTTCGTTAGGTTGTAACAACGAGTGGGCCACGAAAACCACTACGCCAGACCTCGAACGCATTCTCAACCACATCTAATGAAGGCCATGACCAATATCAGGAGGCGCCCAAGTTTATTGGCCACGAGAACGAGAGCGAGACCGAAGTGAAGCCGGATCAGGGCCAAACCATCTCGCACCAGACACAGATGCAGACGCACACACAGACACTGCACTGTAAGCGTCCATCGCAAAGTTCCTACACGAACCTGAGCAATTGCCTTCTGCTGACGCCGACAGCCCAGCATAAGCTCTGCCTGGAGACATCCTTTACCAATGGCTCGGGCAAGGAGCAGCTGCAGCAGCGAGTCATATCCTCCGCTGTGGGTGGCGGCAGCAAGGCCTCCTCGATAGCAGGCAGCATCTTTGGACGCAGCCAGATGAGCAATAACACGACAACACCGTACGACATATCAAGCACCCTGGATGACAGCATCACCACGGTGGCCATGCGCCAGAGTCCATCGCTGATGAGTGAGACGGCAACGGTGATTGTGAATGCCGAGAACGAGAGGGCAGTTCCACGCCTGAAGGCGGTGGCCTTCGACATGGCTCTGACACCGCCTCCCTCGCTGCACTTGCTGCTGGGTCGCCAGCATTCGGAAAGAAAGCCACGAACGCTGCCGTTGGCCGAGGTTCCGGCCCTCCGCAGGGCCTCCGATGCGGGCGTGGATCTGCTCCACGACGATTGGTATGGCCTGGCACCATTGGCCAGTCCCGAGACACTCTCGGAAATATCCAGCGTCTCGTCCCGCACCAGTGTGCCCATCAGCCTGGCCAACAGCATCGAGTGGTATCTGCAGCACATGGGTACCAGCGCCATCAGCGCTCCAAAGGTGCCGCTCGAGGACATTTTCGAGTCGCAGATGCACACGCCCAAGGTGATGCGGCGTGCGCCCAAATTCAGCGAGAACCTAGCCGGCTGTGCCGAGGATACCCGCAATCTGGACCAGTACAAGCGCATGGGCCGTGTCTTTGTCACATTCCCACGCATCTTTCCCGACCAGCCGCACAGCCTGGACTCTAGTGATGACAGCTTCGAGTCCGCCTCTGCCCACAGCCTGCACCGTCTGCAGCTGCCACCGTCCGCGTCTGTCAAGTACGGTGCCAACTCCAAGTCCGCCGACCAGCTGGACGGCGATCAGGAACCGTCGCGTCAGGCACCGGAAGCCAAGAAGCTCACATTTAGTGACAGCGACATCCTGGCCGAAGAGCACTGCTTGCGCCTGTGTCCACACTGTCCGTGTGGCCGCGACTCGCAGCGCGGATGCTGCACCCGATCCGAGCACAGTCAGTGCTCCGAAGTGGGTACAAGCGAAACACTCGGACTAGGCTCCACTGACACGAGCTTCTACAGCGCCAACTCTTCTCTAGAGCAGTTTGTTACGCCAGGCAGGTATCACCAGCAGCATCAACTGAACGGCGTACTCCATCTGGATGAGATTCTCATGCGTCCCGGCGTGCTCGAGTCTCACTTTCCCGTCATCGGCGGCAGTGGTGGCTGCATAGAGACGCCGGCAATTGTAGCACCCGCTTCACCCTCACCGCTTAGCAATGGCAAGCGGCCGGATGTGGTCGGCGGCAGAGTACGCAAGCGTCTGTCTTCGGAGGAGTTTGTTTTCACGCGCAGCGAAGATCTACCCACTCTAGTACAAATCGGTGATAGAAGCAATCATAGCTCACCGTCGGGACGCAAACGCAAGGGCTGCGTGTATCCGGCCGGCACCAGCATACGGATAGATGCCCTCGGCACTTCTGCGTCCTCATCCCCAACTCCCATTAGTAAATTTTCCCGCACTCGCGTGGCCATTGGCGCCGGAGCAGGTGGCCCCGCCAAGAAAGCTGCCACAAATAACGAAAGTAATGTTTAATAGTTGTAAGAAGCAGTACCTTATCTAGCAGAGGGCAGCCGATGCAGAGAAATAGCCAATAAAACCAATGAATACTAATATTCCATTGCAATTGCTTTACGAACGAACAACAAACAAATGCGACTTAACAAAAACATGAACAGAACAAAAAAAACAACCTAACAATTTTTGCATACAAAATACCTAAGGAAATTTAGCGTTAACAATGGCGTTTAATAGTGAATAAGTGCAATATACATACATACATAATACATATAAATATATACATATATATTTTTTTGTGCAGCCAACTGGCAAGATTGTGAAAAAAACAAAAACACACTAAGCGATGACAAATTTTAATAAAACGTTTTAAAATGAGAAGGGACGTGTGAGACGCTTCTTACGCGTCACAACTTTTATACCCGGCACTCAATACTACATCTGCACCTTAGCGGTGTTTTGTCAAATTTTAAATATTTTCTTCATCTGTCATCTACATCTACAACATTTCTTACACTAACACGCTCCGTTAGCTCGCCGCCCTTCCCTAGACCCACACACTGCAGACTCGCGGCAGAGGTACACCCGCACACACAAAAAAACTAATATAAGCTGGGGGACGGGGTGGGTTAAAAGTCGGCAGAGGCAGAGGCAGGGGGACGGCAGTGGCAGGGGGACGGCAGAGTCAGGGGCCGAGTGAAGCAGAAGCTGAGTGTAAATGAGAGAATGTAAAAAGAACAACAAAAGCTGCGGGACAGGGTGGGTTTGGCCACTGCAAATGAATTGCTTCATTCTGGCTATAATAATGATCCAATCGGATCCCAATGGTGATCTGATAGATAGGGCCATTTCCTACGGAATGGCGTTTTTAGTATTCTTTTATCTTCAAAATTGTAGATTTGTGAGGTTTTCGCTCTTTTGCGGGGGCGGAAGGGGGCGTGGCTCATTTTTGAAATACACTTGTAACAGTGTGAGCATACAGAAGTCTGGATGCAAAATTTGGTGGCTCCAGCTTTTATGGTGTCTGAGATCCAGGCGCTCAACAATACGGATGGATAGACGGACGGACAGACAGACATGGCTCAATCATCTCGGCTATTGATGCTGATCAATAATATATATACTTTATGGGGTCGGAAACGTTTTCTTCTGGGTGTTACATACATTCACTGTGTGCACAAATACAAAATACCCTATTTACTCTTCGAGTACCGGGTATAACAATTTAAAAAAAGACTTAAATTTGTAATGCATCTTAAATTTTTGAAGATACACGAAAATTCAGTATCAAAACAGAATTCTGAACCTGTATCAGATCGGAGCCGAAATAAAGAAATGCATTTTCGGTTGCTACACTGCCCCTTCCAATTCTGCAGCGCTAACGCCGCCTGCGCGCTTTGTCGAGTGATATGCAGTTAAAATGGCATGGTTCGAGAGGTAAAAAGAAAATTCGAAACTCGGGCATCAAATTATAGGCTTAAGGCTAGAAACGTCTCCTCTCATTTTATGAATTTTTCGATCTTTTAGTTGTGACCTGTTCCATCGGCAGATCGTCATTGCCACGCACTTTAAGGAATATTTATGGATTATATTAAATTTCAGCACAACATACTACGATTTATTAAAAACTACTAAACACATCGTCTTCCAATGGCAATACAAAAAAGAGTGATCAAAGTTTTATACCCGGTACTCGAAGAGTAATTAGGGTATATTTTGTTTGTGGGGAATAACGGATGTTTGTAATTCACAGAAGGAAACGTTTCCGACCCCATAAAGTATATATATTCTTGATCAGCATCAATAGCCGAGTCGATATCTGTCTGTCCGTCCGTCTGTACGTCCGTCCGTCGTGCTTGTCGGCTAGTTCTCAGAGACTATAAGAGCAAGAGC
Source organism: Drosophila guanche (assembly GCF_900245975.1). Taxonomy (NCBI): domain Eukaryota; kingdom Metazoa; phylum Arthropoda; class Insecta; order Diptera; family Drosophilidae; genus Drosophila; species Drosophila guanche. The sequence goes on along the minus strand of NW_022995781.1, from coordinate 128,599 downwards.
CACCAAATTTTGGCTCCGGACTGCTGTATGCTCACATTGAAACCAGTGTATTTCAAAAATTAGCCGCGCCCCTACCGCCCCCGCAAAAGGGTGGAAACCTCCCAAACCTACAGTTTTGAAGATAAAAGAAAACTAAAAACTGCTGACCACTATTGAAAAGTTGCAGCAACTGCGTTCCTGTTTGAGTGGCGCAGCCCTCAATACCATCAGCTCGTTGGAAATAAGTGAGGCTAATTATATCGTGGCACTAAATATTTTAAAGCGGAACATTGATAATAAATGGTCTATTTTGCAGGCACACATCAGAGGGATATTTGGGTTGGCGAAGGCTGACGCAGAAAGGCTCCTTGTAAGGAAGAAGTATTCTTCTACCGACAGTGCTTCAGAAGCTGGACAATGACACTCAGAACAGACGGGAGGAAACTTCTTCGAATCAGGAGGTGCCGTCGTGGGAACAATTTTCGGGATTTTTTTTTAAATTATGTCAAGCGCTTAAAAATGCGGATCAATCGGCGCAAGGGCAAGATCAGTTTGACAATCCGGAAATAACGTGAGTACGCATCATAGAAAACCATTCGTCGCATCGAGCGCTCCCGTTTCTTGTGTTTTGCCAATTGTTCACGGTTTACACCTCTGTCACCGAATGCTCGTCAAGTGGAAGCATAGAAGCTCTTATTGTGCATTAGGGCCATCATAAAGTATTGTAAATCCGGTCCCTGCCACACTTGCCGATCGAAGAACCACCACTCTTTTGCATTACATTCGTCCAATAGAGACATTAAAATCTGCCTCTACGAATAAAGCCTCGCAAAAACAACCAAGTCATATCGATATGGTGTCGCCGTGTCTTCGACATTGCCTCAAGCCCTAATATCCCATAGTACGTCTGATACTGTGCTGTGAGCCACCGTCGTCGTTCTCGTAAAAAACCTCGTTGGAACTTTCGTGCCATGTTGCTCACTTTTGGACCTGGGACCAAATCGCTTACCGCAGTCTCTGGCATAGGAGATGCTAGCTTCTCAACTGAAGGTATCTCGGTGGGTCTCGTTCTTAAATCGGGGATTTCACATTTCACCACTAGTATCACTGCCGTCGTTGCCCAGAAGATCATGGACCATCAACCTAGCATCTCAATTAGCACCGCTAATTGGCCTATCCCGGAATTTCCAGCTTGCTGACCCTTCGTTCCATTAGACGCAACGGATTGACCTGCTGTGTGTGGGACAAATTCAGCTGGCGCCTGGACTGCCGTTGCTGCGGAAGACACATCTCGAATGGATCATATCTGGTGGCGGGCACTCGGCCCCCAGGCTCTCGTCGTTTATCACAGCGCAATCTTCAGATTGCGATCACTCTGGCGTGCAATCGTCCCCCAACATATCGTCGTTTATTGTCGCCCAATCGTCGGATGCCGGCCACTGCACTGCAAGGAACACGTCGTCAACCATCACACTCGTCTATCCTCAGGGGAATATTCTGTTCGCCCGCCTGTGAAGCGAAGTCTGGAGTATTTGGGTGATTACTTCTTACAAGCAAACATGCGCTTGGAAAATTGTGAGCTAAGTTCGTCCGCAATCCAGCTATTTATGAAAAATATTTGGCATTTATCAAGGAGTAGCCACAAGTGCAAATATTTCTTGCCGCATCACTGCGTCATCAAAGAGAACAGCTCCACAACAAAGCTGAGAGTCGTATTTGATACCACATATATACCACATCTGGTCTCTCGATAAACGATTTGTTTATGTCAGGTCCCACAATTCAAGCCAAGCATTTTCACACCCTTATCCGTCTTCTTGTATTTCCTATTGCTCTTACAGGGTATATCGGAAAAATGTATAGGTGTGTGCGTGTTTCAGTGCTCCATGCTCCAATGCATATTTTGGAGGATCTCTGCCATACAACAACTTACTAGGGGCATGGATTGGCGCTATGTGCCGAATGAGATGAGCCTGGCTGACATTCTGTCAAAGGGAGCAGCACCTCAGGAGCTCTTTCAGTCGAGTTTGTGGATGAATGGACCATCCTGCTTGCAAGACGAAAGAAGCCTAAAAGGTGCTCGTCAGAATTAACCTTCCGGAAATTCGACATCGGGTATTGTTTTCGCTTAAACTTTAAGCACATAAACTCATTCGGAGTCATGATGCGCATTTCTGGCTACGTTCACAACTTCATCAGAGGAAAGAAGTCGACGGACCTTTCGTCTGAAGACCTTCGCAATGGAGCACATCTGCTATGTCGAATCGTTCAACACCTTGAGTAAGATGTAGATCCAGACCTCGTCTAGTGGAATACATTATGGCTGACCTACTAAAGGATGGAGTGCAGGATTCGCCTACAATCAGCGTCACTGGAATTGACCACTACGATCTTTTCTACTATTATCCAGAAGGGCGCAGTCGATGGCCTATAAAGTGCTACATCAGCGTCTTCATCTGTTTTGCGACAAAGACCGTCTGGTTGGAATTGGTGAAGAACTTAACACCTGCTGCTTTCTTGAGTGCCCTCAAACGCTTCGTTGCCACGTGTGGGATTCCCCGATGTATTTGGTCGGACAATCCCAAAAACTTTGTGGGTGAGTTAGAGGACCTTTGGCACTTGATTTTGAGCGAGAAGCATCAAGATAAGTAGTAGCTATTATATGGGCATGTAACTATAGGACACTGTTAGGCATACGCACAGACAAAATAAATGAAAAGGAAAGTAAACGACCAGTCAAGGTGCTAGGAGGACCTTTCACAGAAAAAACCATTAGCACCATTAAAACCTAGTTGTTTGATGATTGCTGTCCAGGATAATTGATCCTGGATTTTTTGACAAAGTTAGTTCACATCTTGACCGCTAGAAGGCGCCACAAAAGTAGTAAGGATTTGGGGACTTGGTTTGGACTCGCCACCAAGTAGCATTCTATATAGGTATGCAGTATATTTACTATAAGTCGAATTGATTAATTGTTTTCTCATCCTTTATGACTCCATTCTTTATATTTTTTTTTCAATGGGTAGTTTTTTTTACTTTGATTGGTGAAATTTAACACCACCAAGAGACTCATAGGATTCGTTTACAACATGGTTTTTTCTAAGGGAGGATTACACAAAAATAATAAGTAGATTTTAGGTAGAATGCAGGTACTATTGAATGTATTTATTGGTTGAATTTCACATCATATTAAAACATCATGAGAGCAAGTGAAATGTACATATCTTTATTTTATTTCTTAATATTTAATTTATTGTGTAATTGTTTTAAATATTCGCTATGCTTTAATAAAACATGCATATTTAGGTCAAATCTCAGCCAAAACTTTATAGCGCCGGGACATAAGTAACATTGGTAAAATTATGATATTGATTTTTGATAACTGAAGTTATGAATTTTTAATACGTGATGTTTCAGTCCATTGCTGGACCTAAAACTTCTTTTCATACAACACAACTCGCAATGAAATTCACTCATTTCGAATAGCAAATGAACTAACATTATCTTAAGAGTTAGATGTTTTTATATAGGGTTTAGAGTTATGTATGAGCATATGTAAAATGTAAAAAACCTAGCACACGGTCCATTTTTATATATATATAATGTTTTCATTTGAATGGTTTATGCATGTATGTATGTATATAAAGAAAATATAATATTTGGAATCCTATTCTCACATCTGGCTTTAACATGATTACAACTATATAACTAACACAACAACCAATCAGCATTGATCCCATTTTAGAAGAAAAGACGAATGAGAGTATAAAAGATCATGTAATCATGATTAAATAATTTAGTCTAAAACATTGAGTAGTTTGAATAGTTTCATTCTTATAATGGTATGTAAGCATTTTTTATTTTTGATATATAAACGGATAATCAAAACTTCATTAAACATGAACATGCATAGGCGTTCCTAGAAACACTTAACGAGATAAAACCGGCAATTGCATACACCAAGGTTGAAGATCTATGTATAGAACTTGCGTACAAGATCAATGGATGTAAACTTAAAAAAACATCATTTTTAAAAAGGTAGTCCTTTATTTAAGTGATCAGGAAAATGAGCCGCTTTGGATAGTTTTACCTAAAAGTTAAGTAACCAAATTTTCCACAAAAGCACCCTTTAAGATGCTAAAGGAACATGGAATTTCACATCTTATATATAAAGGAAAAGAGATGACCAGATATAGCACTTCCCACTTAGCACTTAGAAAGATTTATTTACAATATTTATGAAAAGAAAAATCCTAATGATGAGGAGTAAAGGCATGGATATAAAAGAATAACGCTCCTTGAACGATCATCAGTATCAGTTACAAGAAGCCAGTTGAATCATGCACGACCATCAAATAAAACTTTTTCTTATTCAATTCAAAGAGATGATTTTCTATGAGCATTTGAAAATCCTGGAAAACCTCATGGTTATTTTGGAGGTTCTGGAGGAAAAGGAGCTCCAATACTCCAAGTTCGGGTTTCACTATAAGCTGTGCCCCTGCAGCGACGACGATGCTACCGATGGACCTGACACATGCCTTTGCAATACGTTACCGGCAAAGAAAGCCCAAGCTATAGACCTCATGCTTAAATATTATAGATTAAATAACAGAATTAATCCCACTACAAAAAATAAAATATTTACTTGAAAATATAAATGCGTTGTTTTTTTATTTTTACTTTTAAACTACTTTTTTAAACATTTTCATTATTAGCTTATCATTATAATTAAAGTAATTTTTCTTAAATTGATTTTAAAATAAAATTTAAGGTTTTCTTTTTGCTTTTAAAAATTCCATACAGGATACAGTAATGACCACATGTACTTGAAAAATATTCTTGAAGTAGTTGTTTATTGAATGTAAACTTTAATGAATTATTTCTTAATAATTTTAAAACATTTTTCTTCTGAGGATATTGACGAGGATACGAGTCAAAAAATTCAGCTTAATGCTGACTATCAAAGTAAAATACAACCCAATGCGTTCCTGGCGGTGTGAAGAATCTGTGTTAGCTATTATTAAAGCCGGATATTTAGAAATTACTTTTGGGAGGCTATCAGTTTCTCTCTGACTCCTATAAAAATTGTTTTTGTTTTTGAATGCTTGGAAAACAAATTATCGATTTGCAATGTATTTATTTTTACAGAAGAACACGTATATTTCGATGCTTCTCAATATCAATCATTGAATCATATTCACAGTACACCAGACAAGTAACTGCTTCTGTAAGATGCTCAGAAAAACGTTCTTCAATTCGGATGGATCCTTGAGAAATCAAATTTGAGCATACAGTTGAATTATGATGATCTGAAGTTAAGTCAAATGCTAATATAAAACTGTTTTTATCAAACATTTCCTTTGTGATTTGCAAGCCTCGATCATAATGTGTTATGCCACTTGATCTGAATAACATATTATATCCTCTAGAGCTTTGAGCATTTTCAGAATTCGAGAAATCTAATTCAAGTGCCTGCGATAGTACTAGTACTCCATTTACCATTAGATTAAAGCGTTGAATTCTAAAATTATCAAAGTTGAAGGGATTTAATGTCCGATTTCCTGAATATGATTTGTTTTTTACCATGCAAAAAGCTAAGAAATTAGGTAGCTGTCCAATAACTGCGTTGTCAATTGATAGCGTATTATTTCCTGGATGTAATTCCTATTGTAAATGATTTTACTTGAACTTTGCTGTATGGATAAATGGAATTTTTAGTTTGTAAAACATGATGATGGGCCAATAAAATGCTTGGATTAATAGTTATGTGATTCATGAAAAGTTGTGCTTCTAATATCTTAAGACTTGACTCAGTATCAGTTTCCATCAAATAAAATGCTGTTTTTTCAATGTTAAAAGTTATCATCAAATCAACATTATTCATGAGTAATTTTGGTTGATTTTTTCCGAACAGCTCAACCTTATTACTNAGAAAAACGTTCTTCAATTCGGATGGATCCTTGAGAAATCAAATTTGAGCATACAGTTGAATTATGATGATCTGAAGTTAAGTCAAATGCTAATATAAAACTGTTTTTATCAAACATTTCCTTTGTGATTTGCAAGCCTCGATCATAATGTGTTATGCCACTTGATCTGAATAACATATTATATCCTCTAGAGCTTTGAGCATTTTCAGAATTCGAGAAATCTAATTCAAGTGCCTGCGATAGTACTCGTACTCCATTTACCATTAGATTAAAGCGTTGAATTCTAAAATTATCAAAGTTGAAGGGATTTAATGTCCGATTTCCTGAATATGATTTGTTTTTTACCATGCAAAAAGCTAAGAAATTAGGTAGCTGTCCAATAACTGCGTTGTCAATTGATAGCGTATTATTTCCTGGATGTAATTCCTATTGTAAATGATTTTACTTGAACTTTGCTGTATGGATAAATGGAATTTTTAGTTTGTAAAACATGATGATGGGCCAATAAAATGCTTGGATTAATAGTTATGTGGTTCATGAAAAGTTGTGCTTCCAATATCTTAAGACTGGACTTAGTATCAACTAGCTGACCCGGCGAACTTCGCACCGCCTAACAGTCAATGAATGTCGTGTTACTTTTTAGCTGAACTAATTAAGGCTTTGATGAACGTAAAACAATGATACAAAATAATATGTTTGTATAGATAGAAACAAAAAAGTATCAACTTGATAGCGCGTGATTTTATCGTTGGTTAATCTACAAACCTATGGTTTTTGGCGGTACAGCGAGGGAAAGCACTGTATAAACGTTTACATAAAGTAACTGAACTGGCTTAACGTTAGTGAACCGTACGCGAGATTTCGTCAGAACTTGTCGGACTGGTTACGTACTACAAGTACTTCGTAAACGACGTCTAGAACCTCTTAACGAGAGAAGCATCGAGTGTTGATCGCTTGACGCCTGTTAAGTTGTTCTTCCATATTGGCCATATTGCAAGAATTTATGCTGTGCATGTTCTATAGGTTGCAATGATCCAATGCAATGGTAATAGGATTTTCATTCAAGCACTTTGTGGTAAACGACATTCTGTGTGTTTTGGTCAGGCGCAACAACAAATAAAGCGGATGGTTTGCCGACACGTGAGCATGCCACGTACAATTGACCATGAGAAAAACATTAATTTTCTAGATTGAGGTCAAAAATAGTCAAGGATTGGCCCTTTGATTTGTTGATCGACATGGCGAAGGAGAGACGAATCGGGAATTGAATTCGTTTAAACTCAAAGGGCATATCCGTTGGGATCATCGGAATCCTTGGAATAAGAACTTCCTCATCTTAAAATTTTCCTTTAAGTATCGACGCGTGAATCGTTCCATTACACAGTTTTGGTTGGTTTAAATTTCTAAGCATGTTGACTACCGAGCCAACTTTAAGTTTTAAATTGTGCGGTGGTAAACCAGGCACATCCAAGGAGTTTAAAACTTCAGTTGGATAATTAGTGGCTTCTTCTTCGTTTGTTACATAGTCGATAGATTTGAATGAATTATAAGATTGAGGTCATCTACATCTTTATTTTTAGCGGCCAAAATTGCTCGCTCACTTAACCATTTAGTATTTTTGTGGTTAGCAATGATATCCGGGAATACGTTGTTGATAAGCTCGTCTTTTGATGATACGAAATTGCAAAAATTTTGAGGAAATGAAATCAAACCGCTCGATTTGTCAATAGGAACACGGCCATTACCGATAGTCAGCAATTGCTTCGAGAAATCATCAGCGGATAGATCGTTCAACAATGCAACTCTCATATTTACAGACAGTTGAAGTTTCTTTACATATTTGTAAACACAGATTTGATGCTTTGAGGCAATCGTTTATTTCGTCTGCAGCAGTAGATCTTGGAATGACTGGTATTTTGAATCTCCTTCTGTGCTAATTTCATCGCGTAAATGGATATACTCTTCCGAACGCATTTTAGCTTGATTCAACCGAATGAAAGTCAGGCGCTCCGTTTCGATGTTAACGTACATGTCAACGCAATATTGTTGAAGCAGTCGACGAAATCGCAACAAATAATTGTCAGAATTTTCACGAATCATCAAACGATATGAGTAATAATTCATCGAACTAACCTACTTGGTAGTTTCCTCACCTGAAACAAATGCAGTAAAAATTGTATTTTAGAACCCGTAATAGGTTAAAGACTCTTACAGCTACTCTCTACTAAATAAGAAATTACAACTTTTTTTGAGTACTAAAAGCAAACAATAAAATTTATATCAAGTTAAAATGAAAACAACAATATTGATCTTACCATTCAATGGAGAAATCATTTTGATATTAAAGTGATATCCATCGTCTCCTTGCAAAACATCAGCGGGTATTGTAACGCGTCATATGAATGGTGTGTTTCATATATTCTTTGTAGTTGCCCAGTATTTCGTCGTGTTAGTACAATATCACGTGTTTCCAAGCTTTCACTAACAATCAGGATTGCTACTTCATTGATTGTTGGAGCATTAAATGTGCGCTCATGTGTTCCAGCTGGTCTTTTATCTGCTCTGATCACAACTTTATAGTCATCACTTGGCATGCGCTCTAAAGCAGTCTTGAACAGCCTGACCAATGCATGATGTTCATGAAGCATTTGCTGCAGATCTTGGAGAATTGCTCTTTTCGTAGCTGTGTTGATCCCTTGACGCCGGTCAAGTTATTCTTCCATATTGCCCATGAAGTATATTTGCAAGAAATTATGCTGTGCATCTTCTATGGGTTGTAATGATCCAATGCGATGATAAATCTGGCCTTGAATCTGTAAAGCCAAAACCATAGTTATAGTTAGACTTTCTTTTATATATATAGATTGTTTGAGAAGCACGAATTAATGCCCTTATTTGCTCCATATTAACGCGGCGCTGTTCTCGTGCAATTTCAGATAATTGACTCGCGATATTCCGTTGCCTAATTGCATTACGGCTTCGCTGGGAAAGATTGGATCTTCTAGGACGCGGCATTGTTATTAAAATGATTAATACAAAATTAAACAAATAAGTAAAACAAATATGAAATATGATTAAACAAATACAAATGAACAAATGAACCTTTTAGACAAATTTTTGAACACGCACATGATGTCTTCAGACAACAAAAAGTTTTGGCTTTAAGGCAGCAACAAACAGGCCATAAGTTGTTTTTGTATGTATTGTATGTATTCTGCTACTCGGGACGGAAAAAAATCCAAAAAATCAAAAACCATGGCAATCGGTCCAGCCGTTCTCGAGTTATAAGTGTTGAAATTTATCTCCATGAACTTTTCCGAACAGCTTAACCTTATTACTGTTTTGAAATATATTTTTGAGCAGAATGTTCCCATCGGTGTTAACATATCGACCAGATATTAATTTTCCATAATTAGGATAATACCCTTGAGTAGCTAAGTGACTTTCACTAGCATCACTACCGTAGTTTCAAATCGTTTGCAAATACGATCTATAATGATAGTTATTATCGCTCTGAGAAACCAATATATTATTTAAATAGACTGATGAACTTCTAAACACTGAATGCAAAATATTATTAACTACTCCAACATTGTTTCCTTCAATGACACCATTATAATTTTTACTTAGCTGTACAACAAGTCTTAAGTAAACATTTGACAGATCTCGATATGATTCACCATTTCCTAAGCACACGAATTCAATTGAAGATGCACTGTCCAACGATGCTATGGGGTTGTATTAAACTTCTTCAGTTCTCACAATAGAGCTTTGTGTGGGATGTGGTTCAAACAGATCCAATTCGCTTTTTATAAATTCTATATGGGTGGTCATTTTGTTTTCGAGAAAATATCTTTTATATTTAATTTCTTGGATGATTTTTTCTTTATTGGTCTCGACTGCGTATGTTTGCGTCCTTGTTTAGATGATAAATGAGCTCGTTTTCTCATAGACCTCCTCTTCTTATTCTTTTTGCCTTCACCATTTTGGAATGCAATTTTGCTTTGTTCTTGGATAATGTTTCTTAAAGGTTTTCGACCAAACTCATTTATTACAGCCTTCCCGTTTCAGGGGCTTGATTTTTAATAGCGTTTATCCCAAAAAGGAAGAATGGTTTTATATAACTAAAAAGCCCACTAAAAAAATTTCCAATTCTTCTACCTTGTTGTATAACTCTGGGTGTCACATATAGACTTCCTATATGATTTAACCCACCACCACATTGATTTAAATAATATTGTTGATAAGATTTCGTCATGATGACTATTTCTACCCTGAACTAATTTAGATTTGTACAGTTTTATTTATAGCATTTCGATTCGTTTTCTGAAGTGTATAATAATAAATATTGGAACTGTTGAAGATTTGAATGGTACTTTATATCCTTTGGAATCAGTAATTAATATTGAAATTTCCGTTGGTGACTATATTTCAATAGGATAATATTCAATATTTTTGAATTGTAACTTTTCTTTTTTATGTTTTTCTTCGTTTGTTAATTGTAGGAAACCCAATTAATTTTGTTTTTTTTTCCAATTTGCAAAGGTTCTCTGTTTCTAACAGATCTACTCAACGTTTCCCGTCCGCTTACGTATTTCAAGGCTTGTAATGGTTTTGGTTCACTTTTATCCCTCTTAAGTTTTGCTCTTAGTTTTTGCTGCTTATCGGTAAGCTTTACTTTAGACACTGCTTTTATTTTTGATACTTGAGTGTCTAAAAATGGAGTTTCTAAAAATGAAGTGTCCTTTACTTTGCGCTTATTATGCGTTGACTTAAAGGTTTTTTGAGGCTTTAAATCTTCATCGTCGCTGAGATTAGGTAAATCATATCAGTTGTGGGCATTACATCAAACCCGACTGAGTCGTCTTGTGTTTGTGTTCCAATGGTTTTAGATGATGAATGTGATGTTTTCAGACTACGTCGTACATCCATTGTCTTATTTCTTTTTTTATTTTAATAGTAACACAATTCTCACAAGCTTTCTTATAATTTAAAATAGGTAAAAATGTTATATTTATTAAATCCTTTTCATTTTCACCTTTTATTAGTTTTTGATAAGCATTCGGCCGCATTAAAATTACTTTGCTTAATTGATGCGTATTTCTAAGCATTGTTTAATATTTTTCAAAAAATCCCCGAAGGCAATGAACTGATTAGAATTGTTAAAAATCCCCCCTTTTGAATGAGAACTTTTCTCTTGGAATTGATTGAAATTTTTGGGCATGAAATATAACGTAATGCCTTTTAATACTTTTTGAGAGCATATAGTTGAGATGTTATGTGTTCAACACTACTTCCACTAATGCTTTCACCAACTCAATATCACAATTACCTATAATTGCATTTCGAAGTTTGTGGTTGGCCTTTTTGAGCACAAACAATAAATGCTTGTTCGCTTTCTATCGATTTCGATTCTTTTTGTAAACCAGCAAAGCAGCAAAGAAAATTGTGTACACAGAATTAAAAATATCTGTTCGAAATCTCAGGAGATCATTTATTCCCTGAGTAAGGTCAATAAGTAAATAACCATGTGGCTCATCCGTGACCTCCTTATATATTCTAAATAGTTCCGATCAGATCCGCATCATAAAGTCATCTAATATTAAAAGAATGGGTTTATTAGCTTCATTTTCAATTGTTTCAGGAATTCCTTTATAGTATTCGATGTTATTGAAATTTAGCTTAGCGTGTTCCTCACCATAACATCACAGTATTCGATTAATTGAAATACTTAGCATTTCATTCCGTTTGTTTATTACATTTTCTAAAAACGTTGTCTTTCCAGACCCTGAAAGACCACAAATTAGCATTGTAAAGGGATGTATAAATTGTTTAAACATAGCTGATGTTTTTTTTTAATAATTTTAATTTAATGAAAATTTATATAATATTTTCTATCCTTTAAAACAATTTATTTAGGTTTCTCCTGATCGCGTTTTTTGTGACAGTTCTTTTCGTAATGAGTATCAGAACCGCAATAATTTCAGTAAACAACTTATTTTGCGTTGATCACTTCCAAACAGACACTTAAAGGAGTCCATTTTAAACAACTACTTTATGCAAGCGCTTAATCCATACTGGGATTTTATATTCTATACATATGTTTCACCATTACAGTATGCATCATAGTTCGAATTTTCCAAGATAACAAAAAGCTTGAATACATTATTTAGTGCACATCTAAGAGGAACTTTTTTGTCAATTCTACAGTTGGTAAAATAATTTGGAAATAAGGTCAGACTTTTTCCTATATCAATATCAATAATGTTATTTGTTAAATACTTAGACAAGAATTTCTTCTTGATTCCACCACGTACTATTACGGTGCTAAATCTGTTAAGTGGTGATAGTATTTTACCTAAACTTAAATACGATATTTCACCATCTGACCTGGTGGACACTAAAAACATTTTTGTTTAAATGAGCACCTAGATCATATCCTATACACACAACTGTAAAGGAAAGAGCCTTGCTAAGCAGAATATCGCATAGCAGGCAACACTAGCGCCAAGTAGTGAGAATTTACTCGAATATCGAGTTCATAAACCACTTTCTCCGACGTGGCGCCCCCTTGTGAGAATTTTCTCGAGTACCACTGTCCTATATCCTTACTACTTTTGTGGCGCCATCTAGCGGCCAAGGGGTGAACTAACTTTGTCAAAAAATCCATGATTAATAATCGTGGACAATGTGATTGGTTCCCTGCAATCTGCGGCACTATTTTATTTTGGGATCGTTTATCTCTTTTGGTTTTATGGTTTAATGGTTTTAATGGTTTTTTCTGTAAAAGGTCCCCCTAGCCCCTTGACTGTTCGTTTACTTTCGTTATCATTTCTTTTGTTTGTGTGTATGCCTAACAATGTCCTATAGTTACATGCCCATATAATAGATACTTTAGTAAAAAAAAAAAAACTAAAATGGCATCTAAAATTGTGCGGATCAGTGTTCTAGGTCCTTTGAATTAATAGAATGGTATTCTCATTGTGAGGAATGCTCCGATCGTAGAAATGCTTTTGAAGTACTTATGACCAAACGGTCAAGCAAAGGGTCAAGCTATCAAGAAGCATCAACGTCAGGCGCATCAAAACGTCCTAGATTGGACTCTTCTCTGGAAAAAGCCAATATCACCTGTACAACTTGCGGCGAAAATAACCTGCCGTCTAGGGAAATGCGTCATATACTGTCAGAAAAACATAAGAGCATTCTTATTCTTAACAGCAGCGCAACTCGAGGATAACGAAAATGTTATTGTAATTTCAACAGAGACGCGATTTCCTTTAAAATCATATCGTGTTCGCTCTGATAAAAGTGACCGGCTCGATTTAAAGAATTTTATAATGATTGCAAAGAGGACTTAACCAAATTAGTGCGTTACTGTTTGAGTGAGAACAGGTCGGTGAAATTCAATCTTAAAGTATATGGACTGTATGTCAAACAAACAGATTATGAAACCTCAACGGAAACGATGACATTTCGTGACATTTCTGAATGATGCCCTTGACCTTTTAATCACTCTAAGTAGTGAATTCCAGAAGAAGTATTCAGGTTGGGCAATACAAAAATTTAAATATTTTGAACTGACTATGATTAAATTGGAACATAGCTGTAAATAGATTTATACCAGCTCCCAATAAAATAAAATGTCGAAATGCAATAATAAATGTTAAAAATGAAGATGATTATTGCGTCAAGTGGTCAATTTTAGCAACATTGGCATATAGACGGCACTTGAGCACTACATTCGCAACAGCAAAGCAAAAAGAAAAAAGCATGAGATAACTTAACAACCCCTTCGTACTATCGAATGGTTGACATCAGGCAAGACATAATATGCTATGAAGGAGTGAGACTAGATTTATCTGGGATTGAGTTTCCAATCAAAGGAATAAAGAGATTCGAATTATCCAATGCTAATATTAGCATAAATGTGTATGAAATCAATGACAATGGAAAAAACGTTGTAGGACCAACAGTGAGGACTAAAGCAATTCGAGGACATCACATCAACCTATTAGGGATTAATAACGACTCTTTGCAAATGATGCATTATGCCTATATAACGTGCATGAAAAAATTATGCTATTCTCAACATAATAAATCCCATTGCTCGGCATACTTTTGTAAAAATTGGTTACAATTTTATACTACCACAAATACCACCCATGACAATAAAGAGTGCGGAAAAGTTGCTGCCCAATATCCTACCCCAAATACCAAAACTGTTTTTAAAAGTAAGTAAGTAAGTAAAGTCATTTGTTCTGACATCGAGGCTGTATTGGAAAGTTTTCATAGGAATCTGAATGATCCCTTAAAATCATCATCTACATGGAAGCCTGTGAAGAGCCCATTTCGACTGACCGGGAGAAGTTTTTTAATCAATTCACAGGCCAATATGTAGGTTTCTAAGGTTTCTAATCAAACATTTAAACTAAGCGATCCTTTTTTTTCCGCTAGTCTTTCATAACTTGTCTCGTTATAATATTTATTTATTTGTAACATCAATAAAAGATGAACTTAACCCCATACCATGTAACACAGAGTTATACATTGCGCTAACTCAAATTGTTAAGATTGATTCTTCAAATCATCAGCATTATAAAATAAGATTTATAGATTCAAATAGATTTTTAAACTCGAGCTAAAATTACTAGTTATATGGGTTGATCAAATTTTAAAATGAAAAGAAAAACAAGTATCAAGGGGAAAAATTTCATATGTTAAGGCGAAAAAGAGTATTTCCATACGAATATTTAGATAGCTTTAACAAATTTGTGGATCCCCAACAACCTTCGAGAGAATTTTTTTTCTCACTGAGTGATGAGGAGTGTAGTTTAGAATACTATAACTTTGCTCAGAAGGTTTGGAGAACATTTAATTGCAGCAGTATTCGAGATTATTTGAAATTATACTTAGAAAGCGATGTTTTAATTCTTGCTGATGTGTTTGAAAACTTTAGGAGTATTTGCTCACGAATATATAAGTTAGACCCAATAAATTATGTTACTGCTCCTTCTGTTTCATGGGATCCAATGCTTAAATATACAAAGAATATACATACAATACATATATTGGAGCTAGTTAGTGATCCGGATATATATAACTTTTTGAAAACTTCAGTACGCGGAGGGTTAACTCAATGCACTCAACGGATAGCTACGGCAAATAAGTTTCAGGGCCAGTGATCCTAAAATGGTTGGGCAATTAGCCAGCCACTTCCATATTCCAATTTCAAATTTCTAGGTAGCAATGAAATTCAATCTTTCAACGCTCTAAGTATATCTGCTTGCGGGGATGTACGATACATTTTAGAAGTAGATCTGAAATATCCTGATTCTATAAAATATTTATATAATACATTTGGAACAGTTACAGTTATGCATAGAACAAGGTGTGATTTTAGAAAAAATATCGCGAGTATTATCTTTTAAGCAATCCTGTTGGCTTAAACCCTATATTGATCTAAATACATCCCATAGAAAAGTAGCTAAGAATGAGTTTGAGATAAACTTTTATAAATTAATGGTTAATGCTGTCTACGGTAAAACGATAGAGAATGTAGAAAAGCGACATGAGGTCGCATTTTTTTTTTTTTTTTTGAGGTTTCATGTTACCGCTCTACCCTTGGGTAGAGAGGTCGCATTAATTAAACATTATAATTCAAGACAAAACTCCGCAGGGTTTAGACAACACATAGCTAGACATAATTTTCACAGTGTCGAAATCTTTGGTGAAAATGTAGCTGCCATTGAGTGCACTAAATCACGAATTTTGTATAATAAACACATATACATTGGAGTTTGTGTACTAGAACTTTCAAAATGGTTAATGTATGACTATTTCTATTTAAATCCTACTCGCTGTGATACCTCAAATTACCAAGAGTCAAACATTTTCGGGATAAATCGGGGTAATAATAAAGAACTAGGTTTAATGAAAGACATTTGCAGGGTTAAAAGCGAAAGCATACTCTTATTTAGTTGCCAAAGATAATAGCACTGACCATAACGACAAGAAAATTAATCACTTGCTCAGTATATTGAATGCATTAAACATAAACAAAAATATTATGGACAACAGAGAGTAATCAAAAGTAGAGATCATAAAATTTATACTGAAATTGTAAATAAGATAAGTCTAAATTATAAGGATATTATCCGATAATATTTCAACGTTAGCACATAATCACTTTGAAATTGTAAATATTATAGATCCTAGTAATAATGAAGTAATTTAAACTATTTTAAATATTATAAAAAAATAAAACGAGATCAAAAAATGTTTTCTTGCTGTTTAATTATTTTAATATACTTTTTTTATCGATCCAGGAATTGTGTGTTTCATCAAACCCTAACCATTTAACAAAAACTTGATCATTTTTCGTCGGATTATTTTTTCCACTAAGAAAGCATTTTCATCTTTCACTTTATAAAGTTCTTGTTCATAAAATGACCCTTTAATCATTTCCCCCATATAGTCTTCCAGTTCGTATGTTGCTGGACTGGTAGACTTTACTTTTGAAATTTTAAAAACCTCGATTGTCCAGTTCGGTTCAACGGAAGTAAAAATACCCTTAAATTTACTTATTCTAACAGGATCACCAATGGAAAACTTGTGTTTAGGGAAAACCTTGCAAATATTATAAGCTGTTTTCAATATAAACTCCTAATTTTGCTTGTTGACATCTACAGGATTCATTTTTATGGTTCGATGATATGAATTATTGTAATCATTTACTAGATCTTTCAAGTTATGAATCCAGGTATGATTTCCCTGCATACTAAACATTTTCCACATACGATTTTTAATGTTCTATTAAAACGTTCGCAAATAGATGCTTTTAGGTGTGTATATGTATGGTAATGGTTTATGTTATTTGTTTTCATAAGCATTAAAAAACTCCTTTCCTTGATCAGATTGAATATTTTTAGGTTTATGGTTAGATAGTTTTAATATTTTCTTCATTGCTGATAGCACATCTAATGCTGTTTTCGACTTAACGGGAGCCGCATATGCATACTTTGAGAATGTATCAATCACGGTTAGTAAATATCTAAATCCTTTATTTTCATTACAATAGGATATCGTTTCAACTAAGTCGATTTGCCAAGTATCATTAATGCCCATCTGAACGAAATTACGTCGGATAAAGTTTTTTTCTGGAAGGCTTATGTATTTCATTCACAAATTGTTGCTTACTCATTATACCCGGTACTCAAAGAGTAAATAGGGTATATTGTATTTGTGCGAATAACGGTTGTATGTAAAGTATATAAAGTATAAATATTCTTGATCAGCATCAATAGCCGAGTCGATAGAGCCATGTCTGTCTGTCCGTCTGTCCGTCTTGTTTGTCGGCTAGTTCTCAGAGACTATAAGAGCTAGATCCACAAAATTTTGGCTCCGGACTGCTGTATGCTCACACTGAAACCAGTGTATTTCAAAAATGAGCCACGCCCCCTTCCGCCCCCGCAAAAGGGCGAAAACCTCCCAAATCTACAGTTTTGAAGATAAAAGAAATTCCGTAGGAAATGGCCATATCTATCAGATCACCAAATTGGGATCCGATCGGATCATTATTATAGCCACAATGGAGAAATTAATTTCCAGTGGCTAAACCCACGCTGTCCCGCAGCTTTTGTTGCTCTTTTTACATTCTCTCATTCACACTGTGCTTCTGCTTCACTCGGCCCCTGCCTCTGCCCTCCCCCTGGCGATGACTCTTCCGACTTTTAACCCACCCCGTCCTGCAGCTTATATTTGTTTTTTTTTTGTGTGAGGGCGCTGCCTCTGCCGCAAGTCAGCAGTATGTGGGTCTAGGGAAGGGCGGCGAGCGTGATGGTGTGAGAAGTGTTGTATATGTAGATGACAGATGAAGAAAAAATTTAAAATTTGACAAAACACAGCTGAGGTGCGGATGCACTATTGTCCCAATGACCAGTTTTGGTGGCTGTTTACGCCAAATTAGCGCAAAGGGCTTATGGCCGGGAGCAATTAGTATTTTGTATAAGTAAAATGAATTCTTAGTATTAAGCTATTGAATTGTTGCATTTACGACATACTCACAGAAGTTTGTTGCTATAGAACATACATGTAATATGTGAATACGATAGAGAAAGAGGAAGAACATGCATTTAATAGGTGAATATCGAAATTGAAAAGAAGAAGAGATTAAATTAATTTGAATTCCGACTCGGTCGAACAGCAGCACTTGACTTTTTATTTCGAGATTTTGATTCTGAACTGGTTTCGAGGAGTTGCGGAAACAGTGGCCAAAAGCTAATTTTTAAAAGTTAAAACCAAGACTAGGTTTTTAACGCTCTGTATTAGAAAAAGAGTGACCATCAAAGTTGCGTATAAGACATTTTCATAGACTTTCAAAAATCTGCTGTGAAACCTAGCGGTCATTATTGCACAGAATGTGCAGGGAAAAAGTACCAATTTTATTTCTGTTTTAAATATCTCATAAATTGGAAAATACGATTAACTGATCCAATTTTTTTGATGCATTTTATTTAGTAGGCTTTTTACTACGTGTTCTGTAATGTGAACGATATCTAGTGGTTGGCGTTGTCTTCTACATCTAGATGTAGTCCTGAGTGCCGGGTATAAAAGTTGTGACGCGTAAGAAGCGTCTCACACGTCCCTTCTCGTTTAATATTAGATGACTTGATGATTCGGATCTCACCAAAGGAACTTATCTGTAATAGTAGTTACACAAAACATATTTCATAAATCATCACATACGCGAGACATTTCTCTAAACACAAAATACATCGTTGCATTCATCGTTGCGTTGGCAAGACAAATTTGTCCTGAGAACTCTCAGGAACTATTTAGAATATATAAGGAGGTCACAAATGAACCACATGGTTATTTACTTATTGACCTTACTCAGGGTATAAATGATCTCCTGAGATTTCGAACAGATATTTTTAATTCTGTGTACACAATTTGCTTTACTGCTTTGCTGGTTTACAAAAGGAATTACGTTATATTTCATGCCCAAAAATTTCAATCAATTCCAAGAGAAAAGTTCTCATTCAAAAGGGGGGATTTTTAACAATTCTAATCAGTTCATTGCTTTCGGGGATTTTTTGAAAAATATTAAACAATGCTTAGAAATACGCATCAATTAAGCAAAGTAATCAAAAAGCAAAGTTATCAAAAACTAATAAAAGGTGAAAATGAAAAGGATTTAATAAATATAACATTTTTACCTATTTTAAATTATAAGAAAGCTTGTGAGAATTACTATTATTACTATTAAAATAAAAAAAGAAATAAGACAATGGATGTACGACGTAGTCTGAAAACATCACATCCATCATCTAAAACCATTGGAACACAAACACAAGACGACTCAGTCGGGTTTGATGTAATGCCCACAACTGATATGATTTACCTAATCTCAGCGACGATGAAGATTTAAAGCCTCAAAAAACCTTTAAGTCAACGCATAATAAGCGCAAAGTAAAGGACACTTCATTTTTAGAAACTCCATTTTTAGACACTCAAGTATCAAAAATAAAAGCAGTGTCTAAAGTAAAGCTTACCGATAAGCAGCAAAAACTAAGAGCAAAACTTAAGAGGGATAAAAGTGAACCAAAACCATTACAAGACTTGAAATACGTAAGCGGACGGGAAACGTTGAGTAGATCTGTTAGAAACAGAGAACCTTTGCAAATTGGAAAAAAAAACAAAATTAATTGGGTTACCTACAATTAACAAACGGAGAAAAACATAAAAAAGAAAAGTTACAATTCAAAAATATTGAATATTATCCTATTGAAATATAGTCACCAACGGAAATTTCAATATTAATTACTGATTCCAAAGGATATAAAGTACCATTCGAATCTTCAACAGTTCCAATATTTATTATTATACACTTCAGAAAACGAATCGAAATGCTATAAATAAAACTGTACAAATCTAAATTAGTTCAGGGTAGAAATAGTCATCATGACAAAATCTTATCAACAATATTATTTAAATCAATGTGGTGGTGGGTTAAATCATATAGGAAGTCTATATGTGACACCCAGAGTTATACAACAAGGTAGAAGAATTGGAAATTTTTTTTAGTGGGCTTTTTAGTTATATAAAACCATTCTTCCTTTTTGGGATAAACGCTATTAAAAATCAAGCCCCTGAAACAAAACCTTTAAGAAACATTATCCAAGAACAAAGCAAAATTGCATTCCAAAATGGTGAAGGCAAAAAGAATAAGAAGAGGAGGTCTATGAGAAAACGAGCTCATTTATCATCTCAACAAGGACGCAAACATACGCAGTTGAGACCAATAAAGAAAAAATCATCCAAGAAATTAAATATAAAAGATATTTTCTCGAAAACAAAATGACCACCCATATAGAATTTATAAAAAGCGAATTGGATCTGTTTGAACCACATCCCACACAAAGCTCTATTGTGAGAACTGAAGAAGTTTAATACAACCCCATAGCATCGTTGGACAGTGCATCTTCAATTGAATTCGTGTGCTTAGGAAATGGTGAATCATATCGAGATCTGTCAAGTGTTTACTTAAGACTTGTTGTACAGCTAAGAAAAAATGATAATGGTGTCATTGAAGGAAACAATGTTGGAGTAGTTAATAATATTTTGCATTCAGTGTTTAGAAGTTCATCAGTCTATTTAAATAATATATTGGTTTCTCAGAGCGATAATAACTATCATTATAGATCGTATTTGCAAACGATTTGAAACTATGGTAGTGATGCTAGTGAAAGTCACTTAGCTACTCAAGGGTATTATCCTAATTATGGAAAATTAATATCTGGTCGATATGTTAACACCGATGGGAACATTCTGCTCAAAAATATATTTCAAAACAGTAATAAGGTTAAGCTGTTCGGAAAAGTTCATGGAGATAAATTTCAACACTTATAACTCGAGAACGGCTGGACCAATTGCCATGGTTTTTGATTTTTTGGATTTTTTTTCCGTCCCGAGTAGCAGAATACATACAATACATACAAAAACAACTTATGGCCTGTTTGTTGCTGCCTTAAAGCCAAAACTTTTTGTTGTCTGAAGACATCATGTGCGTGTTCAAAAATTTGTCTAAAAGGTTCATTTGTTCATTTGTATTTGTTTAATCATATTTCATATTTGTTTTACTTATTTGTTTAATTTTGTATTAATCATTTTAATAACAATGCCGCGTCCTAGAAGATCCAATCTTTCCCAGCGAAGCCGTAATGCAATTAGGCAACGGAATATCGCGAGTCAATTATCTGAAACTGCACGAGAACAGCGCCGCGTTAATATGGAGCAAATAAGGGCCTTAATTCGTGCTTCTCAAACAATCTATATATATAAAAGAAAGTCTAACTATAACTATGGTTTTGGCTTTACAGATTCAAGGCCAGATTTATCATCGCATTGGATCATTACAACCCATAGAAGATGCACAGCATAATTTCTTGCAAATATACTTCATGGGCAATATGGAAGAATAACTTGACCGGCGTCAAGGGATCAACACAGCTACGAAAAGAGCAATTCTCCAAGATCTGCAGCAAATGCTTCATGACTGCCTTAGAGCGCATGCCAAGTGATGACTATAAAGTTGTGATCAGAGCAGATAAAAGACCAGCTGGAACACATGAGCGCACATTTAATGCTCCAACAATCAATGAAGTAGCAATCCTGATTGTTGGTGAAAACTTGGAAACACGTGATATTGTACTAACACGACGAAATACTGGGCAACTACAAAGAATATATGAAACACACCATTCATATGACGCGTTACAATACCCGCTGATGTTTTGGCAAGGAGACGATGGATATCACTTTAATATCAAAATGATTTCTCCATTGAATGGTAAGATCAATATTGTTGTTTTCATTTTAACTTGATATAAATTTTATTGTTTGCTTTTAGTACTCAAAAAAAGTTATAATTTCTTATTTAGTAGAGAGTAGCTGTAAGAGTCTTTAACCTATTACGGGTTCTAAAATACAATTTTTACTGCATTTGTTTCAGGTGAGGAAACTACCAAGTAGGTTAGTTCGATGAATTATTACTCATATCGTTTGATGATTCGTGAAAATTCTGACAATTATTTGTTGCGATTTCGTCGACTGCTTCAACAATATTGCGTTGACATGTACGTTAACATCGAAACGGAGCGCCTGACTTTCATTCGGTTGAATCAAGCTAAAATGCGTTCGGAAGAGTATATCCATTTACGCGATGAAATTAGCACAGAAGGAGATTCAGAATACCAGTCATTCCAAGATCTACTGCTGCAGACGAAATAAACGATTGCCTCAAAGCATCAAATCTGTGTTTACAAATATGTAAAGAAACTTCAACTGTCTGTAAATATGAGAGTTGCATTGTTGAACGATCTATCCGCTGATGATTTCTCGAAGCAATTGCTGACTATCGGTAATGGCCGTGTTCCTATTGACAAATCGAGCGGTTTGATTTCATTTCCTCCAAATTTTTGCAATTTCGTATCATCAAAAGACGAGCTTATCAACAACGTATTCCCGGATATCATCGCTAACCACAAAAATACTAAATGGTTAAGTGAGCGAGCAATTTTGGCCGCTAAAAATAAAGATGTAGATGACCTCAATCTTATAATTCAAAATCAAATCGTAGGTACTCTATATTCATTCAAATCTATCGACTGTGTAACAAACGAAGAAGAAGCCACTAATTATCCAACTGAAGTTTTAAACTCCTTGGATGTGCCTGGTTTACCACCGCACAATTTAAAACTTAAAGTTGGCTCGGTAGTCAACATGCTTAGAAATTTAAACCAACCAAAACTGTGTAATGGAACGATTCACGCGTCGATACTTAAAGGAAAATTTTAAGATGAGGAAGTTCTTATTCCAAGGATTCCGATGATCCCAACGGATATGCCCTTTGAGTTTAAACGAATTCAATTCCCGATTCGTCTTTCCTTCGCCATGTCGATCAACAAATCACAGGGCCAATCCTTGACTATTTTTGACCTCAATCTAGAAAATTAATGTTTTTCTCATGGTCAATTGTACGTGGCATGCTCACGTGTCGGCAAACCATCCGCTTTATTTGTTGTTGCGCCTGACCAAAACACACAGAATGTCGTTTACCACAAAGTGCTTGAATGAAAATCCTATTACCATTGCATTGGATCATTGCAACCTATAGAACATGCACAGCATAAATTCTTGCAATATGGGCAATATGGAAGAACAACTTAACAGGCGTCAAGGGATCAACACAGCTACGAAGAGAGCAATTCTCCAAGATCTGCAGCAAATGCTTCATGAACATCATGCATTGGTCAGGCTGTTCAAGACTGCTTTAGAGCGCATGCCAAGTGATTGCAATTCGGTCAAGTCAATGAAATACATTTGCAAATATGTCACGAAAGGGAGCGACATGGCGGTTTTTGGTATCCAAACATCTAATACCAACGATAAAATCACGCGCTATCAAGTTGATACTTTTTTGTTTCTATCTATACAAACATATTATTTTGTATCATTGTTTTACGTTCATCAAAGCCTTAATTAGTTCAGCTAAAAAGTAACACGACATTCATTGACTGTTAGGCGGTGCGAAGTTCGCCGGGTCAGCTAGTTGATACTAAGTCCAGTCTTAAGATATTGGAAGCACAACTTTTCATGAACCACATAACTATTAATCCAAGCATTTTATTGGCCCATCATCATGTTTTACAAACTAAAAATTCCATTTATCCATACAGCAAAGTTCAAGTAAAATCATTTACAATAGGAATTACATCCAGGAAATAATACGCTATCAATTGACAACGCAGTTATTGGACANCAAGATCTACAGCAAATGCTTCATGAACATCATGCATTGGTCAGGCTTTTCAAGACTGCTTTAGAGCGCATGCCAAGTGATTGCAATTCGGTCAAGTCAATGAAATACATTTGCAAATATGTCACGAAAGGGAGCGACATGGCGGTTTTTGGTATCCAAACATCTAATACCAACGATAAAATCACGCGCTATCAAGTTGATACTTTTTTGTTTCTATCTATACAAACATATTATTTTGTATCATTGTTTTACGTTCATCAAAGCCTTAATTAGTTCAGCTAAAAAGTAACACGACATTCATTGACTGTTAGGCGGTGCGAAGTTCGCCGGGTCAGCTAGTTGATACTAAGTCCAGTCTTAAGATATTGGAAGCACAACTTTTCATGAACCACATAACTATTAATCCAAGCATTTTATTGGCCCATCATCATGTTTTACAAACTAAAAATTCCATTTATCCATACAGCAAAGTTCAAGTAAAATCATTTACAATAGGAATTACATCCAGGAAATAATACGCTATCAATTGACAACGCAGTTATTGGACAGCTACCTAATTTCTTAGCTTTTTGCATGGTAAAAAACAAATCATATTCAGGAAATCGGACATTAAATCCCTTCAACTTTGATAATTTTAGAATTCAACGCTTTAATCTAATGGTAAATGGAGTACGAGTACTATCGCAGGCACTTGAATTAGATTTCTCGAATTCTGAAAATGCTCAAAGCTCTAGAGGATATAATATGTTATTCAGATCAAGTGGCATAACACATTATGATCGAGGCTTGCAAATCACAAAGGAAATGTTTGATAAAAACAGTTTTATATTAGCATTTGACTTAACTTCAGATCATCATAATTCAACTGTATGCTCAAATTTGATTTCTCAAGGATCCATCCGAATTGAAGAACGTTTTTCTGAGCATCTTACAGAAGCAGTTACTTGTCTGGTGTACTGTGAAGTACAAGCATTCAAGCATTCAAAAACAAAAACAATTTTTATAGGAGTCAGAGAGCCTCTGATAGCCTCCCAAAAGTAATTTCTAAATATCCGGCTTTAATAATAGCTAACACAGATTCTTCAAACCGCCAGAACGCATTGGGTTGTATTTTACTTTGATAGTAAGCATTAAGCTGAATTTTTCGACTCGTATCCTCGTCAATATCCTCAGAAGAAAAATGTTTTAAAATTATTAAGAAATAATTCATTAAAGTTTACATTCAATAAACAACTACTTCAAGAATATTTTTCAAGTACATGTGGTCATTACTGTATCCTGTATGGAACTTTTAAAAGCAAAAAGAAAACCTTAAATTTTATTTTAAAATCAATTTAAGAAAAATTACTTTAATTATAATGATAAGCTAATAATGAAAATGTTTAAAAAAGTAGTTTAAAAGTAAAAATAAAAAAACAACGCATTTATATTTTCAAGTAAATATTTTATTTTTTGTAGTGGGATTAATTCTGTTATTTAATCTATAATATTTAAGCATGAGCTATAGCTTGGGCTTTCTTTGCCGGTAACGTATTGCAAAGGCATGTGTCAGGTCCATCGGTAGCATCGTCGTCGCTGCAGGGGCACAGCTTATAGTGAAACCCGAACTTGGAGTATTGGAGCTCCTTTTCCTCCAGAACCTCCAAAATAACCATGAGATTTTCCAGGATTTTCAAATGCTCATAGAAAATCATCTCTTTGAATTGAATAAGAAAAAGTTTTATTTGATGGTCGTGCATGATTCAACTGGCTTCTTGTAACTGATACTGATGATCGTTCAAGGAGCGTTATTCTTTTATATCCATGCCTTTACTCCTCATCATTAGGATTTTTCTTTTCATAAATATTGTAAATAAACCGTACTTTACCATTTATTTCTTTCTAAGTGCTAAGTGGGAAGTGCTATATCTGGTCATCTCTTTTCCTTTATATATAAGATGTGAAATTCCATGCTCCTTTAGCATCTTAAAGGGTGCTTTTGTGGAAAATTTGGTTACTTAACTTTTAGGTAAAACTACCCAAAGCGGCTCATTGTCCTTATCACTTAAATAAAGGACTACCTTGTTCAAAATGATGTTTTTTTAAGTTTACATCCATTGATCTTGTACGCAAGTTCTATACATAGATCTTCAACCTTGGTGTATGCAATTGCCGGTTTTATCTCGTTAAGTGTTTCTAGGAACGCCTATGCATGTACATGTTTAATGAAGTTTTCCTTTTATATATCAAAAATTTCTTGGGTTTTCTTGCATAACGCGATGGTCATGTGAGAGTTACGGTAAAGTCTATTGAAGAATACAGGAAGCTTGTTAAATCTCTAACTAAAGATTTTGTCAAATTTCACACATACCAGCTTAAACATGAGAGAGCATTCTCAGCGGATATCGACTTAATCAAGCATGATGTGGAGTCCAAAGGTCACGCTGTTAGAAACATTAGTAATATAAAAAGTCGGGTCACCAAAGAGCCATTGAAGTTGTTCTACTAACAACAATAAGAACTTCGATAGTTAAGTTTAAGTTAAACTCATTGGTAACGCAGTTGTTAATATAGAACTACCCCGTAAACCCAAAGCAATCGTTCAGTGTTATCGTTGCCAGGAATTTGGACACACAAAGTCATATTGTGCCAAAACTCACAGATGTGTGAGATGCTTAACCATCCTAGCAACATTGCCCAAAAGATAAAGAAAAACCAGCAAAATGTGCCAACTGCAACGAAGATCACGCTGCTAGGTACAAAGGAACTTATATAAAAAAAAAAAAACCTCCAGAGAAACACCAAAGATGACAATAATAAAAATGACCTTTCTACATCTCAATCATTTGCTCCGTTTAATAATTCGACCCAACAACCCAAAGATTACCAATCATACGCTCAAGTTGCTGCAGGAAATAGTAACTCGAACAAGTCTCTAGAAAGAATAGAACAGCTTCTAGAAAAACCATCTCAACTTACCAATAATTTACTTAACATGATAATGTTACTTGTAAATAAGCTATGCAAATAAATCTAAACTTAGGAATATCGAATGCCAATGGGCTTTCCAACCATGTAAATGAAATAGCTTTATTTTTAAAAACGAATGCCATTGACGTCATGCCTATTTCAGAAACACACTTCACTAGCAAATCTTTTTTTAAAGTTACTGGATACGACACAGTAAGAGCTGACCATCCATCAGATAGAGCTCATGGAGGTGCTGCAATTCTTGTCAAGCAGGGCCTTAAATTTCAAATCATGGACAGTACTAGGCCACAATTCAGATAAAATGTATGCACGCAGATGTATCAATAACAGCGATTTATCTCCCACCAAGATTCACAATAAAAGAACTCGATTTTAAAAACTTTTTTCAAGGACTGGGAACAAAGTTTATCGTGGGAGGCGACTTCAATGCCAAACATCCATGGTGGGGATCCAGATTAACTAACCCGAAGGGATCGGAGTTATACAAATGCATACGAAACAATAACATAACAACTTTGTCATCTGGTGTGTCCACATACTGGCCAACTGATAGTCGAATTGATTGATTTGATTGATTTCATAGTATTCTCTGGAATCCCACAATCACACATGCGAGTAATGGAGAGCTTTGACCTTAACTCAGATCATTCTCCAATAATAGCAACTTACAGCACAATAGCCCATATGTTGGAAAAGCCCTATAATGTAATAACAGCCTCTACAGACATTAACGCATTTAAAAGCCATTTAGATTCAGCTATAAGCCTGGACATTCCGTTAAAAACAGGAGAGGAGATAGACTATGCTGTGGAGCTTTTCACAAATACAATTCATAATGCGAGCTACAGAAACACGAATCATGCTCTTAATCATCAACAACCAAACCAATTGAACCTTTCAACCGATCTTCGACAAAAAATACAAAATAAAAGGAATCTGCGAAAACGCTGGCAAGAAACTCACTACCCTGCTGACAAAAGATTATACAACAAGGCTGCATCTGAGCTTAGACAACTGCTGTCGAACTTACGCAATGAATCTATAGCTGCGTATCTGAGAAACTTAGACCCTAATTCCAGCAACAATGAATACAACCAATGGAGGGCGACTAAATACCTAAAAAAACCAGCTAAAAGAAACATAAATATTCGCAAAAGCAACGGAACTTGGTGGAGGTCTAATAATGAACAAACGGAAGCATTTGCACAACATCTGCACTCTGTGTTTCAGCCAAACGATATAAATAATTATACAACAGAGACTGAAGTAGAAAAATTCCTTGAGTCACCCTGCCAAATGAACTTGCCTATTAAAAGCATTAAATATGAAGAAATTGTGACAGAAATCAAATGCTTGAACAATAAAAAAGCACCAGGCCCTGATAAAATAGACGGTATCACCCTAAAAAGTTTACCACCAAAATGCATTCGGTTTCTCACTCTTATATATAACGCGATTCTCAGACTAGACCACTTTCCAAGTCAATGGAAATGTGCAGAGATCGTTATGATCCTAAAACCAAACAAAATAGAAACGGAATTGACATCATACCGTCCCATTACTCTGTTGACAATTTTCTCGAAAGTGTTTGAAAAAATACTATTGAAGAGAATGTTGCCAATTTTGGACGAACTTTCCATCATTCCTGAATACCAATTCGGATTCAGGAGGGGTCACGGGACCCCTGAGCAATGTCACAGGGTTATTAATGATATAGTTTCGGCATTTGAAAACAAAAAATACTGCACTGCTGCATT
>NW_022995781.1:78960-99793 GCF_900245975.1 Drosophila guanche | reverse complement strand
AATTGACATCATACCGTCCCATTAGTCTGTTGACAATTTTCTCGAAAGTGTTTGAAAAAATACTATTGAAGAGAATGTTGCCAATTTTGGACGAACTTTCCATCATTCCTGAATACCAATTCGGATTCAGGAGGGGTCACGGGACCCCTGAGCAATGTCACAGGGTTATTAATGATATAGTTTCGGCATTTGAAAACAAAAAATACTGCACTGCTGCATTTCTTGGTGTTCAACAAGCGTTCGATCGAGACTGGCACAAAGGTTTGTTGTACAAGATAAAGAAATGGCTACCTGCTCCGTACTATTTAAATTAGTTTAGTATAGACCGTTTTTATACGAAAATGCACGTCGTCTTTTGGCTATCAAGTAGTGATGAAGATTAGTTGAGTCCGCAGGGTGTTCCTTCGCATAACCCTGGTTAAGAGATGTGGGATATATGCCGGCTGTACGGTCAATGTTTGTTGACGTGACAACGTTGTATACGACTACTATGTCGGCAAAATCGGTTAAGCACATCTATAAATGAAGCTTCTGAACTCCTGCAGAGTGAGCTAAGCCTAATTGAAGACTGGTTCCTTAGATGGAAAAAATCTTATTTGAGGGACTTTAGGCAGGTTTATTGCAAAAGTAATTCTGGTCCATTGACGGGTTTACAATGTGAATTGCCGAGTGGTTAAGGTGTTTCATGGACACACTTCATAGAGCCGAACGTAGAGCTGGCGTCTAATTGTACCTTTTTGGTGTAATTTCGTTTTACAGTTGTTGAATCTGAATTTTGACTAAAAATTTCCTGGTTGATAAGTCGAAAATCAGAAACCACTTTGGAAAACAAAATTCGCCTCTACAAATCCATACTGAAGCCTGTTTGGACCTACGCTATACAGCTTTGGGGAACTGCTAGTAACTCAAATATTGAGATACTTCAGCGTTACCAATCAAAAACTTTGCGACACATTGTCAATGCTCCGTTTTACGTATCTAATGCAAAAATCCACAAAGTAGACTTATAAGGTTGGTAATTTCTTCTTTATTTCTTTTGATCATTCTTTATGTAGCTGTCTGAGGTGTTGGTGCTTTTATTAAATCGGAATTCAGATAATCTGTTATCGGATTGTCATTCTTCTGACTTTTCTATGGTGTAAGAGCTATAGGGACTATCTATTTAGGTTGTTTGATTTTTCTACAATAATATAATAGCGGGCTCATTGGAAAACTGTTATTTCTGTTAATTGAATAGTAATTATACAATTTACTTATTGTTTAAAAACAGATTGTAAATATAAAGAGAGAGAGAAAAAAAAAAATATATATATATATATCAAAAATGAAAAATGCCATTATAACGAGAAGTGACGTGTGAGACGCTTCTTACGCGTCTGTATGCTCACACTGTTACAAGTGTATTTAAAAAATGAGCCACTCCCCCTTCCGCCCCTGTAAAAGGGCGAAAACCTTACAAATCTACAATTTTGAAGATAAAAGGCCATATCTATCAGATCACTAAATTGGGATCCGATTGGATCATTATTATAGCCAGAATGAAGAAATTAATTTGCAGTGTCCCAACCCTGTCCCGCAGCTTTTGTTGTTTTTTGCACATTCTCTCATTCACACTCTGCTTCTGCATTATGCGGCCTCTGCCTCTGCTGTCCCTCTGCCTCTGCTGATTTTTAACCCACCCCGTCCCGCAGCTTATATTTGTTTTTTCTGGGTTGACTTTTTAGCTGCATCAATCAGCTTTTCAGATAAATAAAGTTATTTTCAACCAGATATAAGATACTTAATAATTGTAAAAAAAACATACCGCTACCTCTGAAAAAAACGTTACAAAAAATTACGACTTTAAAGATACTTCAAACTAAAGTTCTGCCATTGAAAAAAAACCATAATTCATTAAAAAATTGTAATGCCCAGTGTCTATCAGAAAAAGTCGGTTTGGTTCCTTGAGGAAAAAAAAAGTTCGATTATGTCGAGTAGTGTAATATATGCAAATAAACATGTACACATGTACATACATATGTATGTGTGTATACATAATATAGTTAATACATGACTTCACTTAGTAGTAATTACGATAAGGGTACTTAGCGTGCGTTATTAAAATAAGCAAATCATTTTGAAGCTCGTAGATATGCATATCCACATCTAGTATAAGTATGTATATACATATGTAGTTTAATATGTTAGTTTATCTTATATTTAAACTAGCTGACCCAGCGAACTTCGTACCGCCTAACAGTCAATGAATGTCGTATTACTTTTTAGCTGAACTAATTTAGGCTTTGATGAACGTAAAACATAAATATATTTTTATAGATAGAAACATAAACGCATTTTATTATGATGAATGATGATGAAAACATACATACAGAATGAGAATAAAAAAAAAAAAAAAATAAGAATAATAATTAAGTACTTCAAACTCATGTCAGAAAAAAAAGATTGAAAACTATGCTGTGCAGATTGGGAAAACAAATAAAGCTCGGATTAATTCATTAATAGGATTTTCATTCAAGAACTTTGTGGTAAACGACATTCTTTGTTTTTTGGTCAGGCGCAACAACAAATAAAGCGGATGGTTTGCCGACACGTGAGCACGCCACTTACAATTGACCATGAGAAAAACATTCTTTTTCTAGATTGAGGCCACAAATAGTCAAGGATTGGCCCTGTGATTTGTTGATCGTCATGGCGAAGGCAAGACGAATCGGGAATTGAATTCGTTTAAACTCAAAGGGCATATCCGTTGGGATCAATCCTTGGAATAAGAACTTCCTCATCTTAAAATGTTTCTTTAAGTATCGACGCGTGAATCACATTGCTTATCAGTTTTCTTATCACCAAACGCGTTCCATTACACAGTTTTGGTTGGTTCAAATTTCTAAATGTGGTGGTAAACCAGGCACATCCAAGGAGTTTAAAAATTCAGTTGGATAATTAGTGGCTTCTTCTTCGTTTGTTACACAGTCGATAGATTTTAATGAATACAGAGTACCTACGATTTGATTTTTATACCCGGTACTCGAAGAGTAAATAGGGTATATTGTATTTGTGGGGAATAACGGTTGTATGTAACGCACAGAAGGAAACGTTTCCGACCCCATAAAGTATATATATTCTTGATCAGCATCAATAGACGAGTCGATAAAGCCATGTCTGTCTGTACGTCTGTCCGTCTTGTTTGTCGGCTAGTTCGCAGAGACTATAAGAGCTAGAGCCACCAAATGTTGCATTCAGACTGCTGTATGCTCACACTGAAACCAGTGTATTTCAAAAATGAGCCACGCCCCCTTCCGCCCCCGCAAAAGTGCGAAAACCTTCAAAATCTACAATTTTGAAGATAAAAGAAATCTAAATCCATTCCGTAGGGAATGTCATATCTATCAGATCACCAAATTGGGATCCGATTGGATCATTATTATAGCCACAATGGAGAAATTAATTTGCAGTGGCTAAACCCACCCTGTCCCGCAGCTTTTGTTTCTCTTTTTACATTCTCTCATTCACACTCTGCTTCTGCTTCACTCGGCCTCTGCCTCTGCCGGCCCCCTGCTTCTGCCTCTACCGACTTTTAACCCACCCCGTCCCGAAGTTTATATATGTTTTCTTTTGTGTGCGGGCGGTGCTTCTGCCGCGAGTCTGCAGTGTGTGGGTCTAGGGAAGGGCGGCGAGCTAACGAAGCGTGTTGGTGTGAGAAGTGTTGTAGATGTAAATGACAGATGAAAAAAATATTTAAAATTTGATAAATAACCGCTAAAGTGCAGATGTAGTACTGAGTGCCGGGTATAAAAGTTGTGACGCGTAAGAAGCGTCTCACACGTCCCTTCTCGTTTGCTATTCGAAATGAGTGAATTTTATTGCGAGTTGTGTTATATGAAAAGAAATGTTTAGGTCCCGCAATGGGCTGAAACAACACGTATTAAAAATTCATAACTTCAGTTATCAAAAATCAAAATCATAATTTTACCAATGTTACTTATGTCCCGGGGCTATAAAGTTTTGACTGAGATTTGACCTAAATATGCATGTTTTATTAAAGCATAACGAATATTTAAAACAATTACACAATAAATTAAATATTAAGAAATAAAATAAAGATATGTACATTTCACTTGCCTTCTCATGATGTTTTGATATGATGTGAAATTCAACCAGTACTACCTGCATTCTACCTAAAATCTACTTATTCTTTTTGTGTAATCCTCCCTTAGAAAAAACCATGTTGTCTCTTGGTGGAGTGAAATTTCACCAATCAAATTTAAAAAAACTACCCATTGAACATAAATATTGTTTTAAATTTATATTGTATTTATTACATATTATTTGTAGAAAAATACAAAGATTAATTGTATTAAACATAAATAAGAATAGTATTTAAATTACGTCTCTGCTCTTTCTACCGCAGCTATTAATTCGGCATTATCTTCGTCGCGAAGAAGTTCCTCGAATCGTTTTCTGTCCCCTTCATCATTTTCATCGACCAAATCGAATATACTGTCATCATCCAGGAAGTTGAATGTTTGAATTTCGTCAATCGGAGCAGCAGCCATTAGGTCGTAGAGACTATCATCCCATACAATATCAGTTAAGACGTTCCGTTGCGCTATATATTCTTGCGATGGGTCCACGGAGTCGGGCTGGGTGTCCAGATCTATAGTTGTCTCAGGTTGCGAGTTTATAAAAATAATTTCGAGGTCATCCATCTTCGTTCAGAATCCACTAGTTTAGCTCACATCAAGAATCGAGTCATAAAGGATGAGAAGACAAAAATTAATCAATTCGACTTATAGTAAATATACTGCATTCCTATATAGAATGCTACTTGGTGGCGAGTCCAAACCAAGTCCCCAAATCCTTACTACTTTTGTGGCGCCATCTAGCGGTCAAGATGTGAACTAACTTTGTCAAAAAATCCAGGATAAATTATCCTCGACAGCAACCATCAAACAACTATCCCTCTCTCTGCTTATATGATTGGTTCCCTTGCAACGAATCAAACATCCCTCAAGCAAGTGTTTCATCCCTTCCCTTTCAAATGAGTCTGCGGCACTATTTTAATTTGGGATCGTTTATCTCTATTGGTTTCATGGTTTAATGGTGCTAATGGTTTTTCTGTGAAAGGTCCTCCTAGCACCTTGACTGTTCGTTTACATTCCTTTTCATTTATTTTGTCTGTGTGTATGCCTAACACTCTTTTATTGTTACATGCCCATATAATAGCTACCATTGAAGTTTAGAAGCGTTACGTCAGGTTCATTGAACGAACCAGGGGGGCCGCCATTCAAGAAATGCGCTGAAGTTAAGACATCAAGATCTGCAGGATTCTCTGAAATGGAGACTAACGGTCTTGAATTAATAACTGCCGTGATGTGGCAAAGCGGCTTCCGATGCTCATCAAATTCAAGCACCGAATTGCCCATAGCTCGATAGGAATGGTACTTGGCTGTCTTCATTGCAACTTCCCAAAGCCCTGTATAGTTTGCGGGAAGCGCGGAGGGATGAAGTGCCAGTCAATAGCCTCCTTTCGTCTTGTGCATATGAAACTCGTTAGACTGTGCAGAGAAGCGACTGTCTATCCACAAATCCTTTGGTCGCAAAGCATATGAGGACGCAGACGTAGCATTTGATTGGAGCCTTGTTGCGTTTTTCCTGTTTATAGAAAAATGGTCCACAAAAATCTACGCCGGTGATCTCAAAGGCATTGGAAGCGTCCAGCCTCTTCTTTGGGAGATCCGCCAGGATGTGCTTCAAAATTCGAGGCTTCGTTCAAAATCATCTTATACTTGCTTACGGCCTTATTTGCCATCTTCCTCCCCCAATAGTCCAGTATTGAGACCGATTAGTCCAAGATTCCGTTCATGAAAATGGGAGATGACGGCAAGAGTAAGCGGATGGCTGCTA
The DNA here is from genome assembly GCF_900245975.1 of Drosophila guanche. NCBI lineage: Eukaryota > Metazoa > Arthropoda > Insecta > Diptera > Drosophilidae > Drosophila > Drosophila guanche. The sequence goes on along the minus strand of NW_022995781.1, from coordinate 93,892 downwards.
GGTAAGATGATGGGAAGAGTTCTTTAGTCGTCCGTCAACTCTGAGAAGTCCAAAATTATCTATTAAGGGGGAAGCGTTGCAAGTGAACTGGATGAAGAGACCACTCCCTTGGCCCGAAGGGACTTAATGTCTTCCCATAGTTAAGTGCGCTGGACTAACCGCACCAATAACTGGGTTCCTTGCTCAATGTCAGTGACTGTGAGTGCGGGGCGCCGAGTCCGGTTGCAAAACTTGTACACGTTTCCAAAAACGTGCTGCAAGAAACCATAGGAGTTTGCATACTTGGACTCCGCCACAATGTCCATGTAAGGAGATTTTATCAGGAGAGCTTTCCGCCACAGCTCATGGATTGGCTTATCAGGTAACACCGTTGGAGGCCAGTCATCTGAAGAGCCACAAAGAAATGGAGGCGCATGGGCCCAAAGTGGTGACTCATTCAACTCAGTCGGTAAAGCCCCTCTCGAAAGAATTTGTTGCCACTCTTTGCTAGTAGTAGTAGTACCTCCCTTTGAAGACATGCATTCTGGTTATCTCAGACATGAGAATAGTTAGCAATTCCGCTCCAAAAAGCTCAAGCCATAAGCCTCGATGCTAATGTCACAAAATCCGTGAATTTCCAACTCAGAGTTCGGAATGAGTACAAGCCTCGGAAATTCACAGCGACGAATCTGGCCAAAACTGCTGTAAATTTCCCGCCACGCAGTATCCAAAGCGGATGGCAAGCTTTCATCCCAGGACAACTTTTCCTTGCACAACTGCTGGAGAAAGATTTTTGATTTTGTAGTGACAGGTCCAGCCAGGCAAATAGGGTCGTAGAATCGAGATATTGTTAACAACACGGAACGCCTACAGGTATGTGAAGAGGACTGTAGGGCCGAAAACGAGAACCAAAGTCGATCAAAAGCTGGATCCCATGCAAGTCCCAATTTTTTGGTAAAAGCGCTGCCTTCGTCGATCTTCAAATATGTTTCCTTGTCATCCTCCGGAACTCCATCAAGCACAGCAGGCACGTTGGAGCACCATTTCCCGAATCGTAACTGACCTCTTGCAAAATCACAGCAGTTTGCTCACGAATGCAGACAGCCTCTTCCGGAGAACTAGACCCAGATATAAGGTCATCGACATAAAAGCTCATTAGTAACGGTGTCCAGCTTAAACACACGTAAATCCTCTTGCATCTAATCCGAAGTTTGGCTGACTACACTACCCGACACGATGTTTCCTCAAGGTACGAAACCCACTTTTTATGAAAGATATGGGGCTTAGCAATAGTCTGATGACAATTAATTATATCCGGTTCTCGAAGAGTACATGCACAAAGTGCATGTATGTAACGCACAGAAGGAGACGTTTCCGACCCCATAAAGTATATATATATTCTTGATCAGCATCAATAGACTAGTGGATAGTGCCATGTCTGTCTGTACGTCTGTCCGTCTGTTCGTCTTGTTTGTCGGCTAGTTCGCAGAGACTATAAGAGCTAGAGCCACCAAATGTTGCATTCAGACTGCTGTATGCTCACACTGAAACCAGTGTATTTCAAAAATGAGCCACGCCCCCTTCCGCCCCCGCAAAAGTGCGAAAACCTTCCAAATCTACAATTTTGAAGATACAAGAAAACTAAAAACGCCATTCCGTAGGAAATCACCAAATTGGGATCCGATTGGATCATTATTATAGCCACAATGGAGAAATTAATTTCCAGTGGCTAAACCCACCCTGTCCAGCAGCTTTTGTTTCTCTTTTTACATTCTCTCATTTACACTCTGCTTCTGCTTCACTCGGCCCCTGCCTCTGCCCTCGCCCTGCCTCTGCCTCTTCCGACTTTTAACCCACCCCGTCCCGCAGCTTTTATTTGTTTGTTTTTTTTGTGTGCGGACGGTGATCTGCCTCTGCCTCGAGTCTGCAGTGTGTGGGTCTAGGGAAGGGCGACGAGCTAACGGAGCGTGTTAGTGTGAGAAGTGTTGTAGATGTAGATGACAGATGAAGAAAAAATTTAAAATTTGACAAAACATCGCTAAGGTGCAGATGAAGTACTGAGTGCCGGGTATAAAAGTTGTGACGCGTAAAAAGCGTCTCACACGTCCCTTCTCGTTAATCGTATATTTGTGGCGTTCCAAGTGTAATAACGTGGCATTTCTGAGTAAAGCAAAGTTCGTGCGAACGGATCGCTTTAACAAATCGCAAAGAAACTGGTCATTGTTGTCGCTGGAGGTATTTCGGCACGTTGAGCAGCATTCAACGCTGTGAAATATACTCTCTGACCGTTCTCTAGATGCACCCCCAAATGTAAAACAGTGGGATGACGTTCTTGAATAGGGAATGAAAATATACGCCAAATTGCTTGATTGCAGTTCACATATCTATATCTATCTATATGTTGGTATTGGATGTTTGGATACAAAAAACCGCCATGTCGCTCCCTTTCGTGACATATTTGCATATGTATTTTATTGACTTGACCGAATTGCAATACTCAACATTACAATGTGCTTTGAATGTTTTGGAAAGAAGTGGCGAATATGGAACAATCCAACTGTTGTCAACTACGAAATCGGTTCCTTTCACTTTAGTTGTGATAGTTCTACCATTATCATCGGGCGATGATATCAACCAGGACATTTTTAGTGTTTTAAGTCTGAGTTGTTGACATTTTGCTGCAATGTGGTTTTCCATGTTAATCTGCGGTCGAGATGCAAGTCGAGATACTTCACACAGGTACTTTGTGGAATTGGTGAGCCGTTAAGTGTAACATTTGGGCAGTTACCTGGTCTTAATGAAAACTTTATTTGGACGGATTTCAGGGAGTTGATTATAATTTTCCATCCGTGGAACCAGTCTTCAATTAGGCTTAGCTCACTCTGCAGGAGATCGGAAGCTTCAATTTGTAGGGGCCGAAAGCAGGTAGTTAGCATAGAGCATCACTGATAAACATAATTGCATGTTCAGTGGAGAGTCGCTGCAGTGTTAGCACATGCAAGCGAGAGCGTGTGCTTATCTTAAAGAAGAGAGTAAGGTATCGAGAGCATACAATTTGCTCTTGACGTTTGACCGAAACTCCACTCAATTCATCGAAAGATCATACGATTTTCCCGGTAAAGCACTTATACGTCATCAGAGCTTCGAGCTTCATGTTCGATACAGCCTAGCTTCACTGGGATGAGTTTTGCTAGAGTTATTAGCAAAGAGTCGATCGACAAAACCAGACGTGATTGTGGCAAGCCTTATATATGTAGGTATAACCTACACAAAACTTACATAATCCCTCGTGGCGAAGTTTTCTTGCAAGCCATAAATTCAGAGGAATCTGTGTTGATCTGTGCTAGTGCCTAGTGAAAACAATAATCAACCAAGGTATGTCTGCCGTGAGCTAGGAAAGTGACCAGTATAATTTATGCGAATTAAGTTTATAGGACAGAGGTCAGGAGCCCTATCTTTCTTAGCAGCCTAAGTGCGCATAAGTGCATATACGGGGTGCTCCACGAGAAGCGTATCACCAAAGTGATCCCCCAATCTAAAAGATGTACCCTTCGAACCCCCTCTTCTGACGAAAACGTCGAGCCCAGAAAACCTGTGACTTGGGTCAACATTAGTGAGGCGTAGCAACCCTTAGGAAGCCCAGCGCGTAAGGTGGCGCCTCGGAACCGTTAACCAGCTCCAGTGAGAAGACCAGTTTGTCGAGCACTTTAGTGCTTATGTAAGCTGCAGATCGACATCAAGCCGGATGTTCCACATTTTAGCCCAGTGTCCAGAGCTAGAACATTGGGCGTGATTTTGACGGACCTGAATACAAAGGAGCCACCGCCAACAGCAGGACAGATGTCCGGAGTTATGCTGTGTTAATTTGCACATTTTCTGGGATTAAGTTCAATATGCCATTTTAAGGCCAATTCTCTGGCGGGAATCATGCGTGTTTGTAGAAAAGAGTGGGTATGAAATAACTAATTGAAATTATCAAATCGTACTTGCAGGTACGCTCGTGTGCATATATTGTTATTTTTCCCCAGATACCAGAACCTACGTCATCCTTGAGCTCAACGATTACGAAAGGAGTAAGGGTATTAAAATACCAAAACCAAAAGAAAACTGTGAGTTTGTTAACTTAAAACCATATATGCACAGAGTATAAACGTAACCTGCGTGTTACTAAATATTTAATCATAACCGTAATGGGTTGATACCTCTCGCCCCCCTTTATTCTATTAACCACATCAGATTCTTAGTCCGTATACTTACTGCCGCCAAGATATTCATCTATAAACTCTTGAATTCTTAAATTCTTATAAGCTAAAATAAGTATACATTTTAAGTGGGCTAGACCGCCCAAAAAATGAATTCCTCTGTAGGTTAAGAACATTTCGAAGATATTGAATTATAATAATAGGAAGTCATGGAAATATATCTGAAAGTCTTTGTGTTGAAACGCAGATTTAATATGTTCTAAATTCTAACGTCCGTCCTCAAACAAGCAAGGTCGAAGTGGTAGGATGAAAACTGCACGATTGTTCTAGGGTTTATACTGTTCGATGTACCAGTCTAGCATAGGTTGGGAGGGTAGAGAAGAGGATTTCTCGACGACACCTGAGTCTCCCGTAATTTGAATAGAGTAGTTGATATCATCATTCCCTTTTTTCTCAACAACACATAGGTAATCCACTTTCCATACACTCAGTCCAGTTTAACCTGTGTTCTGCTTTTGATTTTTGATTATTTTTAAATGTGCACCTAAAACATTATGCGAATGTGTGTCAGTACATAATATAGGAGAGAGTAGAACGAACCCCGACAATCCGGCGAGCTTAGCTAGAGCATAGCTAGAGGCGCACACGAAATGTGTGTACTAGTTTGGGTAAAAATACATCTATCCCACCTTGTGGGACGCCTGCGTAGATGAGAAGTAGTGATGATATATCGTTTTTCTGCTGCACGCAAAAGCATCTTTTAGTCAGATATGATTTGATTAATAAATAGTACGCACCATTTACCCATTTCTTTATCTTGTACAATAAACCTTTGTGCCAGACTCGATCGAACGCTTGTTGAACATCAATAAGTGCAGCAGTGCAGTATTTTTATACCCGGTACACGAAGAATAAATAGTTATAAATAGGTATATTGCATTTGTGCGAATAACGGTTGTATGTAACGCACATTTGCCACTCAACGTTTCCGACCCCATAAAGTATGTATATTCTTGATCAGCATTAATAGCCGAGTCGATTTAGCCATGTCTGTCTGTCCGTCCGTCCGTCCGTCGTTATGAGCGCCTAGATCTTAGAAACTATAAGAGCAAGAGCTGCAATTTTGCATTCAGACTTCTGTCTGCTCACACTGTTACAAGTGTATTTAAAAAATGAGCCCCGCTCCCTTCGGCCCCCGCAAAAGGGGACGAAAAGCTCCTAAATTTACAGGTTTGAAGATAAAAGAAATTTGGGATCCGATTGGATCATTATTATAGCCACAATGAAGAAATTAATTTCCAGTGGCTTAACAGACCCCGTCCCGCAGCTTATATTTGTTTTTTTCACATTCTCTCAAATTTACCCTGCTTCGTGTAGTCAGCTGCCTCTGCATCTGCAGTGCCTCTTCAGCCTGTGTCTCTAGGGGAGGGGGGCGAGCTAAAGGAGCGTGTTGGATTGAGAAGTGATGTAGATGTTAATGTTGAGGATAGATTTAGAAACAATGTAAAATGTAAAATTTTAAATTTGAAAAAAAAGTCCCTTTTCGTTTTTTTTCAAATGCCGAGACTATATCATTAATAACCCTGTGACATTGCTCAGGGGTCCCGTGACCTCTCCTGAGTACGAATTGGTATTCAGGAATTATGGAAAGTTCGTCCAAAATTGGCAACATTCTCTTCAATAGTATATTTTCAAACACTTTCGAGAATATTGTCAACAGACTAATGGGAGGGTATGATGTCAGTTCCGTTTCTATTTTGTTTGGCTTTAGGATCATAATGATCTCTGCACATTTCCATTGACTTTTAAATTGGTCTAGTCTGAGAATCGCGTTAAATACAAGAGTGAGAAACCGAATGCATTTTGGTGGTAAACTTTTTAGGGTGATGCCGTCGATTTTATCAGGGACTGGTGCTTTTTTCTTGTTTAAGCATTTGATTTCTGTAACAACTTCTTCATATTTGATGCTTTTAAAAGGCAAGCTCATTCGGCAGGGTGACTACCACTTTTTCTACTTCAGTCTCTGTTATATAATTATTTATATCGTTTGGCTAAAACACAGAGTGCAGATGTTGTGCAAATGCTTCCGCTTGTTCATTATTAGACCTCCACCAAGTTCCGTTGCTTTTGCGAATATTTATGTTTCTTTTAGCTGGTTTTTTTTAGGTATTTAGTCGCCCTCCAAAGGTTGTATTCATTGTTGCTGGAATTAGGGTCTAAGTTTCTCAGATACGCAGCTATAGATTCATTGCGTAAGTTCGACAGCAGTTGTCTAAGCTCAGATGCAGCCTTGTTGTATAATCTTTTGTCAGCAGGGTAGTGAGTTTCTTGCCAGCGTTAAGCGTCTAAGGAAAATAAAACATAAAAAACAGCTTCTAGCCAACAAAGGTTCAATTGGTTTGGTTGTTGATGATTAAGAGCATGATTCGTGTTTCTGTAGCTCGCATTATGAATTGTATTTGTGAAAAGCTCCACAGCATAGTCTATCTCCTCTCCTGTTTTTAACGGAATGTCCAGGCTTATAGCTGAATCTAAATGACTTTTAAATGCGTTAATGTCTGTAGAGGCTGTTATTACATTATAGGGCTTTTCCAACATATGGGCTATTGTGCTGTAAGTTGCTATTATTGGAGAATGATCTGAGTTAAGGTCAAAGCTCTCCATTACTCGCATGTGTGATTGTGGGATTCCAGAGAATACTATGAAGTCAATCAAATCTGGAATTTTTCGACTATCAGTTGGCCAGTATGTGGGCACACCAGTTGACAAAGTCGTTATGTTATTGTTTCGTATGCATTTGTATAACTCCGATCCCTTCGGGTTAGTTAATCTGGATCCCCACCATGGATGTTTGGCATTGAAGTCGCCTCCCACGATAAACTTTGTTCCCAGTCCTTGAAAAAAGTTTTTAAAATCGAGTTCTTTTATTGTGAATCTTGGTGGGAGATAAATCGCTGTTATTGATACATCTGCGTGCATACATTTTATCTGAATTGTGGCCTAGTACTGTCCATGATTTGAAATTTAAGGCCCTGCTTGACAAGAATTGCAGCACCTCCATGAGCTCTATCTGATGGATGGTCAGCTCTTACTGTGTCGTATCCAGTAACTTTAAAAAAAGATTTGCTAGTGAAGTGTGTTTCTGAAATAAGCATGACGTCAATGGCATTCGTTTTTAAAAATAAAGCTATTTCATTTACATGGTTGGAAAGCCCATTGGCATTCCATATTCCTAAGTTTAGATTTATTTGCATAGCTTATTTACAAGTAACATTATCATGTTAAGTAAATTATTGGTAAGTTGAGATTGTTTTTCTAGAAGCTGTTCTATTCTTTCTAGAGACTTGTTCGAGTTACTATTTCCTGCAGCAACTTGAGCGTATGATTGGTAATCTTTGGGTTGTTGGGTCGAATTATTAGACGGAGCAAATGATTGATATGTACCATGGTCATTTTTATTTTTGTCATCTTTGGTGTTTCTCTGGTGGTTNGTTATGTTATTGTTTCGTATGCATTTGTATAACTCCGATCCCTTCGGGTTAGTTAATCTGGATCCCCACCATGGATGTTTGGCATTGAAGTCGCCTCCCACGATAAACTTTGCTCCCAGTCCTTGGAAAAAGTTTTTGAAATCGAGTTCTTTTATTGTGAATCTTGGTGGGAGATAAATCGCTGTTATTGATACATCTGCGTGCATACATTTTATCTGAATTGTGGCAGCTTGCATAGCGTTTTCCCTAGTACTGTCCATGATTTGAAATTTAAGGCCCTGCTTGACAAGAATTGCAGCACCTCCATGAGCTCTATCTGATGGATGGTCAGCTCTTACTGTGTCGTATCCAGTAACTTTAAAAAAAGATTTGCTAGTGAAGTGTGTTTCTGAAATAAGCATGACGTCAATGGCATTCGTTTTTAAAAATAAAGCTATTTCATTTACATGGTTGGAAAGCCCATTGGCATTCGATATTCCTAAGTTTAGATTTATTTGCATAGCTTATTTACAAGTAACATTATCATGTTAAGTAAATTATTGGTAAGTTGAGATGGTTTTTCTAGAAGCTGTTCTATTCTTTCTAGAGACTTGTTCGAGTTACTATTTCCTGCAGCAACTTGAGCGTATGATTGGTAATCTTTGGGTTGTTGGGTCGAATTATATTTATTTTGCTGGTTTTTCTTTATCTTTTGGGCAAATGTTGCTAGGATGGTTAAGCATCTCACACATCTGTGAGTTTTGGCACAATATGACTTTGTGTGTCCAAATTCCTGGCAACGATAACACTGAACGATTGCTTTGGGTTTACGGGGTAGTTCTATATTAACAACTGCGTTACCAATGAGTTTAACTTAAACTTAACTATCGAAGTTCTTATTGTTGTTAGTAGAACAACTTCAATGGCTCTTTGGTTACCCGACTTTTTATATTACTAATGTTTCTAACAGCGTGACCTTTGGACTCCACATCTTGCTGGATTAAGTCGATATCCGCTGAGAATGCCCTCTCATGTTTAAGCTGGTATGTGTGAAATTTGACAAAATCTTTAGTTAGAGATTTAACAAGCTTCCTGTATTCTTCAATAGACTTTACCGTTACTCTCACATGACCATCGCGCTATGCAAGAAAACACCTTTTTTAATTTTAGTCTCGAGATAAACTAGCTTTCCTTTTATATCACTGATTTCAGATAAGAATATATGTAAGTGGCCTCTTGGTAGATTCATGTAACGTATCTTCAGTTATTTCGTCATTTGATTGGAGCTGGTGCTGGGTGCTAAGTCCAGAGCGATTTTTTATACCCGGTACTCGAAGAGTAAATAGGGAATATTGTATTTGTGCACAAAGTGAATGTATGTAACAAACACCCAGAAGGAAACGTTTCCGACCACTTAAAGTATATATATTCTTGATCAGCGTCAATAGCCGAGTCGATTGGGCCATGTCTGTCTGTCCGTCCGTCTATCCATCCGTATTGTTGAGCGCCTGGATCTCAGACACCATAAAAGCTAGAGCCACCAAATTTTGCATCCAGACTTCTGTATGCTCACACTGTTACAAATGTATTTCAAAAATGAGCCTCGCCCCCTTCCGACGTCGCAAAAGGGCGAAAACCTCCCAAATCTACAATTTTGAAGATACAAAAATACTAAAAACGCCATTCCGTAGGGAATGGCCATATCTATCAGATCACCAAATTGGGATCCGATTGGATCATTATTATAGCCAGAATGAAGAAACTAATTTGCAGTGGCTAAACCCACCCTGTCCCGCAGCCTTTGTTGTTCTTTTCACATTCTCTCATTCACACTCTGCTTCTGCTTCACTCGGCCCCTGCCTCTGCCCTCCCTCTGCCACTGCCTCTGCCAACTTTTAACCCACCCCGTCCCGCAGCTTATATTCGTTTTTTTTTGTGTGCGGGCGCTGCCTCTGCCGCGAGTCTGCGGTGTGTGGGTCTAGGGAAGGGCGACGAGCTAACGGAGCGTGTTAGTGTAAGAAGTGTTATAGATGTAGATGACAGATGAAGAAAATATTTAAAATTTGACAAAACACCGCTAAGGTGCAGATGAAGTACTGAGTGCCGGGTATAAAAGTTGTGACGCGTAAGAAGCGTCTCACACGTCCCTTCTTGTTTCTTTATTAGAATCGGAGAGACTTGGTTTTGTCTCTTGATTGCCTTTGGCTTCGGTTTTACTCTCTGCCAGCTCGAAACCGTTGTGTCGTCGTCGTCGTCGTTCATGATAACAACAACACTTTGTTATTGCTTATCAGCAACCACTGTTTGGTTCGCTTTTGTTTTGTAAATCGAATAACTGTTAATAGTAAATTTAGCGCCACTCGGGGAGTGTTTGATCGCGACTGAGATATATAATATAAATATAAATAATAAATTAAATAAGCTTATAATATAGGTATTTTAATTTAGTTTCTATTCAGAATATTTTAATTAAGAAGGATATTAAGGAAATGTTGAATAATTTTCATCGCGAAGGCATGGATGCATGAGAATATCAAGAAAATGTTTAACTGTACAAAAAACTAAATATAAAACAAATACCTACATACATTCATTTAAATTATACTATTAAGTTAAGCTGTAACTAATAGAACTTTTAATTATAATTCAATTTAAGATTTAAGTTTTTTTCCCTTTCCATCTCCGTTAGCTTCACGTTTTGCTTTCTCTAGTGTAGCCGAACTGAGCCGATTTGAGTCCAGGCCTAAACTAGTTTAAGTTGAAAAACTTCGTCGTGTCTCACGTGGCATATATGTACTTCATATTTCCCCAAAGTCTCTTTCTGACAGTGTCTGTGCGCATTAATGTTGACATTGCGTTGACTGGCCCGCGAAGGTTGCAAACGGTTTTTGCATGCCGCATATCTCAAAGTGCATGCCACTCTATAATTAGAACCAGGGTCCAGGGGATCTCAATTAAAAAAAAAAAATTACATATCTTTGGTTGGGATGTGCACAGCGACAGAGAGCCATAAAAAATCAACAGCTTGTAATCCATACAAGCCTCAAAAAAATGGCCCCAAAGGGCCACCTATAAATGTTGAACAATCTTTATGCCAGAGTCCCTTATTCTTTGGCCATTCTTCGCGTGTTTTGTGTTATCATAATGCATATTCAGATGGAAGCCAATTAAAATAAGTTTACCTTTCATTTTATTATGTTCCCGAATTCCCTCCTACACTTTCTTAGACTTCGTTCAAACAATGCCATTCAACTCTGGTAGAACGTGAACATGGCGCTACATACTTCAGCCCGCTTGCCCTCTCCAATGAGTGCCTTGCTGCCCAACCTCCGCCAAGACTTCGTTTCATGTGTCCCCCATTCACCACAAACTGTCCCCAGTTGCGTAGTAATTTGCGTTTCATTCATAAATTGCAGCCCTCCTCTTGGGAAACAACGACTAAACAAAATGGGGAATTATCCGCGTCTGCGCAGTGCCATCTGTTACCAGTGACCAGGTGTTCACAGCGTTTTAGCTTTTCCTAGTCTCCTCTGTTCCCCATTATTAACTGTGCCCAGTTTGCGCTGTGTACAGTCACTTTTTGTTCTAAGTCCCAACTTCTTCCCAGCTATTTTCAGTTATTAGCTCTTACCAGCCAGCAGCTATTCCCATTCTCTACTGTTTTCAGCCAGCAGCAGTTCCCAGTCCCTACTGTTACCAGTCTCCGCCTATGAAGTAACTATAAGGAGATCTCGTAGGCAAAACTGAGTGAAAGGCTCTCGCTGATTAACCCTTTGAAGACAACCATGAAGAAACTATAAGGACGAGACCTCCTTATAGTTTCTTCATGGTTCAGCAAACATAAGCAGAACGAGCGAGTGAAAGGGCTCTCGCTGCAAGTGTGAGGGCAGCGACAATGGAGTGTGCTGATTAACCATTTGAAGGCAATGTGAAAAAACATAATAATTGTTTCATAATGTTATTTTTAATAGTTTGCTACATGATAGTAGTCTTTGTTTAAAAAAAAAAAACATTTTGAAAAAATTTGAAAAAAAAATTGTGTTCGCAACCAAACGCCACCAACAAGGCCTCCTTATAGTTTCTTAATGAAGGCAACCAACCTTCCGCGTCGACAAGCAAACGAGCACTGACAGTAAGAAAAAGCGGCGAGTAACTCTGCCACCGACGAGACCTCCTTATAGTTACTTCATGTCTCTGACTATGCCCAGCTCAATGAGAACGGCTGCGAGTGAACCAGATAGGGGAAAAACTGGTGTTAGCTAACGAATGCAAAGAGAGTTTAATTTTCTCTTAAACTAGCAGTGGGAACAAATGCGTTGAGTGACACCTTAAGAACTGATTTTCCTTCCGACGGACGGACCTCAGCCGCCTCGTACGGTTTGGGTACCATTAAACATTTGCATACTCTTTCAATTCAAGCAAAACAACAACAAAATCCGACTTTTAACACAATTTGTGACATAGTGTTCCACGTGTGAAACATCTTAAATGTTCTGCAATTTTAAACGAAATGTTTCCAAATTGCCAAGATAGAGGCTCCGATTTGACCTACTCCATTGACATTTTGTGTTATGCTTATACATTATGAGGGAACCATTCCAAGGTAGTGTGGCACCATTGAAAGTTATCTAGCCATCTATCTATCTTTGAAGCCTTAAGTTCTTCGAGAAACCATGGACATTGCATTCCCATGGTCAAATCAAACCTCGTCTAACGTATCGAACTGTGTTAAGTTACTCCACGAAGTACTTAAAGTTAAAACTATACGCTTTTCAGAGGGTACACTGCATTGCTATCAATTATCAAAAACATATTGTATAAAGCTTTATTCAGAAGACAGTGCAGCACCCTACGAAAAATAGTTTGACATTCCGCTGATTCAGCGGATGCCCAATCTGGACATCGACTGCAGCTCCTCCTTTGCTTCTCTGGCGTCGTGACAGGACGATGACTGTGATGACTCTGGTTCGATGCTACTTATCAGTAGATAAGTATGTGCACGCTTCGCTGCCTGTTGAGACACTAAGATGTCAATGTCGTGTTTATGGATACACGGCCATGGGAAGAGGCAGAAGAAATGGTATGTGTGGCCGCATTAGAGGCACGTTGGAAGCCAATTACCACATAAAATGAAGAAAATCCCTAGAAAACAACTGACGGTAAAAATAAGAGGGAAAAGGGAGAGACACGCAACTCTTCGAATAGGAATGATTTAGTCAACCAAACTCGGAAAAACAATCCAATCAAACGAGTGTTTACATTTTTTTAATTATTTTTTTTATTAATTTGCCATTCTACGTCGGGTCAGAAGATGATCAAACATACATACATATGTACATATTTACATACACATGTACATACATGATTTGACAAAAATTCAAAGTATACAATTATTTCTATCCATGACCTATGATAGATATCATAGGCAACAATTCCGTGTCATCGAATTGCCTGCTGACAAAGCTGTTCAAAGCTTTTCTGTTGTTATTATATTATTATTATTATCTTATATGCTGTTGATCTGCTGGGAATCTCGCTTGTCTGTTCGCTTGTTTTTTATGTCCGTTACTCAAAGAGTAAATAGGGTATATTGTATTTGTGGGGAAAATTAGATGTACATATGTATGTATGTAACGCACAGAAGGAACTGTTTCCGACCCTATAAAGTATATATGTTTGTGTATATATTCTTGATCAGAATCAATAGCCGAGTCGATTAAGCTATGTCTGTCCGTCCGTCCGGCTGTCTGTCTGTCCGACCGTCCATCCGTCTTGTTGAGCGCCTGGATCTCAGAGACCATTAAAGCTAGAGCCATCAAATTTTGCATCAAGACTTCTGTATGCTCACACTGTGTATTTAAAAATGAGCCCAGCCCCCTTCCGTCCCCGCAAAAGGGCGAGAACCTCCCAGAACAGACAGGCATGGCTTAATCGACTCGGCTATTGATGCTGATCAAGAATATATTTACTTTATGGGGTCGGAAACGTTTTCTTCTGTGCGTTACATACATCGACTTTGTGCACAAAAACAATATACCCCATTTACTCTTCGAGTGCCGGGTATAATAAATCCCGCCCGTACAAAGGGCGAAAATCTGCCACAGCCACAATTTTTAAGATAAAAGAAAAATAAAAAGATAAAAACGCCATTCTGACTTTCAAATTATCTGAAATAAAACGAATGAGATGGACCAAAGGATAGGATGGACAAGGGGGTAAAAATAAAAAAAAACCGCTTAGTCGCTTGAGTGTCGAAGAGATGAAGTGTCCGTAATAACCCGGGCGAAAGTGACATAAAGATTATAGTAAAAAATATTACACAACTCGATGCATTCTTTGAAGTCCCATTCGATTCCTCAGCTGCCCTTTGATGCGTGATTAGGCTTATATACAAAAGCTTTCACCTTACAGCTTCCACTCCATGGAGGTCAGACTTTCCATCCGTTAGCTTGCGCCTAACGAGCCATAAGGCTATGCTAAACCCTTGTTAGAGAAATGAAGTAAATACATTTTAACGAAATTCCCTCTATGTATTTTCACTATTTCTGATTTGCACATATATTTCTACATATTTCTACTACATATTTCCGATGATCCTATTGGGCTTTGAGGTGGCTCAGAGGGGGGCCTAGCTGACGCCACCGGTCGGCAGAACACCAGCCAGGAAGTCAGTCCAACAGCAGACTGGCTGAAGAAAGTGGAATGGGCCTCGGTGGTGTTGCCCAACTTCAGTGTGGAGCCACAGAAGGTGGCCGCACAACCGAAGAGGCAGCGCTCTCAAGAGACGCCCGGACCTGCCGCGAAGCGATCCAGGGTTCTACCAAATGTATCCTTCGCGCAGATTGCCAAGGAGGGGACGTTGATAGGCGTTCTCAACAAAGGCAGCGCGGAGGGGAAAATACCCAGAAGCCAATGGAAGTGGGTGGAAGCGGCACTGGCCGACCGCTGCTTCGAGCTTCTCGACAAGGATCCCGGGCCACCCCCGGTCTGCAAAGACATGGGATGGTTCCAGGGGAGCATCAAAGTGGTAGCCTGCGAGGATGAGCGCTCCGTAAAGCTATACAAAGCTGCGGTGGCGCAAATCGGTAAGGTCTACGCAGGGGCGAAGCTCGTCGCTGTGGACTGGAGCGAGGTGCCCAGTAGACCAAGGGCCCGTATATGGGTACCGGCCACCTTCAAGGAGCCCGAGCGGATCCTTACGATGTTGCAGAGATGCAACCCCACACTGCCAACCTCAGATTGGAAGGTGGTTAAAGTGGAGGCATCAAAGGGCCCCACAAA
>NW_022995781.1:75807-76536 GCF_900245975.1 Drosophila guanche | reverse complement strand
AGAACTGATGGTACGTGGACAAACTCTAGTGAGGACTCCCTACACATTCTACTCGATACTCATTTTCCTGGGTGTACGACCATCAAGCCGGCAGACACCCCAAGTGAAGGCCTGGAAACCTCGATGGGGCACATCCTCACAAAACGGAATATTAGCTGGGCAGTAAACAGCTTTAAATCCTACAAATCACCTGGCCCGGACCAAGTCATTCCAGCTCAGCTACAAAAAGCCGGGGACATGGCCATCAACTGGCTGCAAAGTATCTTCAGGAAGATACTGACAGTGGGAAAAATCCCCCTCGCTTGGCTAAAGGCTAAAATAGTCTTTATCCCTAAAGCAGGGAAACCCTCATACACAACCCCAAAAAACTTCAGACCAATAAGTCTATCGTCCTTCCTTCTCAAAACCTTTGAAAGACTAGTAGGGCTGCAGCTGAGGACAACCATTAATCCTCAGTGGCTGTCAGGCGCCCAACATGCCTACCGAAAAGGGAAATCCACGGAAACGGCACTCCATGAAGTAATCTCGGAGGTAGAGAAATCTCTACACGTCAAAGAATACTCCTTAATCGCTTTCCTAGACATTGAGGGAGCTTTTAACAATGTCATACCGGAAGCCATCACAGAGGCCCTGACTGACCTGGGAGTGGATTGTCACTTGGTGATGCTCATAGATCAATTGCTCACATGCAGGACAGTGACATCATCAATGGGATCGTCCACTCAGTCA
>NW_022995781.1:0-75312 GCF_900245975.1 Drosophila guanche | reverse complement strand
CAGGCGCCCAACATGCCTACCGAAAAGGGAAATCCACGGAAACGGCACTCCATGAAGTAATCTCGGCGGTAGAGAAATCTCTACACGTCAAAGAATACTCCTTAATCGCTTTCCTAGACATTGAGGGAGCTTTTAACAATGTCATACCGGAAGCCATCACAGAGGCCCTGACTGACCTGGGAGTGGATTGTCACTTGGTGATGCTCATAGATCAATTGCTCACATGCAGGACAGTGACATCATCAATGGGATCGTCCACTCAGTCAAGGTATGTCAACAGAGGCACCCCGCAAGGCGGTGTCCTGTCTCCCCTGCTATGGAACATAGCAGTCAATAAGATTATGTGTGACCTGGAAGGGGAGGGCTGTAAGGTGGTAGCATACGCGGACGACGTTGCCATTATCTTCTCGGGAAAATTCCCTCAAACACTCTGCGAATTAATGACCGCGAAGCTCGCGCGACTGTCAGAATGGACAAAGTCGCGTGGACTGGGAATTAATCCCTCTAAAACTTTAACTTGTGTTGTTTACAACCAAATACAAAATCCCGTCCCTCAACCCCCCAATACTAAACGGATGCAGGCTCTCCTTCAGCGACAGTGCCAGTTACTTAGGGTTGGTAATTGATAAAAAGCTCAGCTGGAACCTGAGCATCAAAGACAGAGTGAAGAAGGCCACTATAGCCCTCTACACTTGCAAGAAGGCCATTGGGCTAAAATGGGGCATGAACCCAAGAATAGTCCAATGGATCTACCTAGCAATAGTAAGACCAATACTGCTCTACGGAGTCGCAGTGTGGTGGACTGCCCTATCGAAGGGGACCATCACTAAACAACTAGGCAAGGTGCAGCGTACTGCAGCCCTAAGCATCAGTGGAGCTCTGAGCACAACACCAACGGATGCGCTAAATGCTATACTATGCCTGCAGAGCCTTGACCTTGCAGGTAAGGAGCAGGCAGAAATGGCAGCAATCCGTCTTAGAGACTCTGGCCAATGGGTGTCACATCACACCGGTCATGCGTCCATCCTAAATGGAAACAAAATCGTCCCCATAAAAACGGGCTACTGCGTTCCGAGGGAGTATACAGATACCCCCTTTGAAACAATCATCCCTCACAGAAACAACTGGCTTGAGGGACCACCTGGTCCAAAGAAAGCCATTCGAATCTTTACTGATGGCTCAAAGCTGGACAACAAGGTCGGAGGAGGAATCTACTCCGAACAGCTGAACATAAGTTACTCCTTCAGGCTCCCGGATCACTGCAGTGTCTTCCAAGCAGAGGTCATAGCGATCAAGGAAGCTTTGAGCTGTCTTCAGGAACTAACCCCTGCGGCAACTCACATAAATATCTATAGTGATAGCCAAGCTGCAATCAAATCACTGAATGCGATAACAACAAGCTCGGCTACCGTGGCAAACTGTCGAAAATCTCTTCATGAGATGGCTTATCAGTTCGTCATCAGCCTAATATGGGTCCCGGGCCACCAGGACATTGAAGGCAACTGTATAGCAGACGAGCTGACCAGAGCTGGAACAACAATCCCCCTTCTCAATGATAAGGATGATATTCGTATGCCAAACAACTAATAAATGACAGATGGCAAACTGTGCCACTATGTCGCATAACTCGGCAAACATGGCCTAACATTAATAGGAAGCGCACCGATGAGCTCTGCAAACTCAGTAGGAGTAGGTGCAGCTCCCTTACGGGACACTGGCTAATGGGCACACATGCAAACAGGCTGGGCGCCCCATATAACGACTTCTGTCGAAGCTGTAGAGATGAGGACGAGGAGGAGACTGTGGAACACCTGTTCTGCTCCTGCCCGGCTCTCAGTAGAAGGAGACTCCAATACTTGGGCGCTCTTCTAAATGACATTTCGGACATGTCTACAATTAGTCCCAGACGGATCGCAGGCTTCATAAGGGCATCCGGATGGGATAATGGATAAAATAGGGTCTCACGAGGGAGAAGGGAACAAAGCATGCGGTATCACAATGGGCCGAAACCGGCCTAGGTGTGTCGGGTCTCTGACAACCCCGACAGCCGTCTCAACCTAACCTAACCTAACCTACTACATATTTCTGCCATCATACAAGTGTTCGATGGACATGTCCAAAAGATCAAACCATCTCGGTTGCCCACCAAAAATGATTGAACACGAAAAATGAAGCAAGAATGAACGAAAAATTCGCCCCCACAGAATAGTTCGTTCAACTCGTAATCGCTAGACGTTCCCATGTCCTGGGGGCATAAACCAAATGAGCGAAGCTTTTAGCTGGTAACTGTTAACTGGTCCCGTTGCGGCAACCGATACCACCATTGACACCACCAGCAGTGGGTCATGAATGCCTCTCGTTGTTTTTTTTGTTTTTGATGGCTGTAAACGCTGCGAAGGCTTTAAAGGTTGTGGGTGGCAATTCTTTTGAAACAAATTGTCAATAAATGAAACAGGACTTTTAGATTGCTTTCAGTTGTTGGTTTTGCACGCTCAGCTCTGCATACATATAGATTTGTCTTTAGTTTGAGCCGTCGTCGTCATCGTCTTTGGGGCGCTATCTCATTTACATAGACAAAAGCCGCCTCCGATGGATCTCGGACTCCGCGGGGCCACAGAGCTACTCCACCAGGTTAAGGTCCATCCCGTAACAGCTGCGTCATCGCGTTAATGGCTTACTGCTGCGGCTGGTGTCCTTTGCTGCTTATTTACACTCTGGGGCCTTTATTGCCATCCAAATTAATGCGATTTACGCTTTATAGTTTTAGTTAATTTGCCAAGTTTAGCTTCGAAGCAATTCCATTCATCTCTCCCCCTTGGCAGTTCGTCTTTTTTTCGATTTAATTTGATTGCTTTGCTAATGTCACTAAACAACAATAGCTACTAGCTGTCCCAAGTACTGATTGAATGTACATACGCACATTAATATGCATAGAGAAACTCGTTTGCTTGTCGACGCGGAAGGTTGGTTGCGGACTACATTTTTTTAAACATTTTTTTAAATGATTTTTTTTCAAAACAAAGACTACTATCATGTAGCAAACTATTAAAAATTAAATTATGAAACAATTATTATGTTTTTTTCACATTGCCTTCAAATGGTTAAACAGCACACTCCATTGTCGTTTCCCTCACACCTACAGCGAGAGCCCTTTCACTCGCACTTTTCACTCGCACGTTTGCCTAATTTTTTCCGACGAGACCTCCTAATATACATAGTTGCTTTATGCAGCAGCCTATTCACCCACCATATACTCCGCCGATACCCTCTTTCTCGCTCTCTTTCTCTGACTTTGTGTCTCTTCGAAACTTTATTCACTCGGCAACGCATCAGAAAAGTTGTGCCAAAAAGAAAAAGTTGCAAAACTCAACTCAACACTCAACCTTCATTTACCCACACTTAATGTGTCTGTGCTCCTCGGTCATATGTCAATTTAGCTAATATTGTCGACGTTTATGATGAATTTATGTGCTTCGCGTTTGTCTCTCACAATCGGAACCTTGAGCCTCTAAGCCCCCGGAGGCAAGATCCATGGAAAGCCTGGACTCATAAAGCAACTATAAAAGGAGGCCTCATCTGTGTCAGAGTTACTCGCTGCTTTTCCTAATTTTCAGTGCTCGTTTGCTTGTCGACGCGGAAGGTTGGTATTTTCAAAATGTTTATTTTTTTTAAAACACGGACTACTATCATGTAGCAAAGTATTAAAAATTAAATTATGAAACAATTATTATGTTTTCCCACGTTGCTTTCAAATGATTAATCAGCACACTCCATTGTCGTTGCCCTCACACTTACAGCGAGAGCCCTTTCACTCGCACTTTTCACTCGCACCTTTTCATAATTTTTTCCGACGAGACCTCCATATATAGTTGCTTTATGCCTGGGCTCAAGAAGGGCCAAAGAGCCCGTCGATGGCAAACAAAACCATTAAAAAGCCAGCACAACAAAATTACAACCTTACATGTTTCTTAGGAGAGAGGAGAGCACAGAATACCATCAACAATAGCGTACGACAACGACAGTGAAACTCAATTTGTACTCGAGCCAGTTCAGACAAGTCTCAAAAGGCAGCGCAGCAGAAGCATAAACATAGAGCGTAGTGGCGCGAATCAGAGAGCGAGAGGGGGTTGAGACACATAACCAAGAACTAAACAACTTTTTGACAGCACATTGGCACTTGAACTTCCAACTCAGTGGATTGAGAGAGGGGGAGAGAGAGGCAGAGAGTGTGAATTGATGGGTAGAAGGGGGAACACCCTCTCTCACAATTTCACTACGGGGCAACAGCAGAATGGCAGACAGTGGGAAGCCAGTAGTACATCTATACCTAAGCGCTCTTTAAACTCGCCCCACTCCGCACACTGCATGAAGCAGAGTGTGTAATGAGAGAATGTGCTGAAAATAAAAAAAACCTGCTGAGGAAGGTAGCCACTGAAAATGTATATCTTCATGCCGGCTATAAGAATGATTCAATATGATCTCAATTCGGTGATATGATAGCTATGGTCCTTCCCTACGGAATGTGATTTTTAAGATTCTGTTATCTTGAAAATTGTGGATACAGAAGATTTTTACCCTTTGCGAAGGTGGAAGTAGCGGGGCGAATTTTTCTGGATGTCTGGATGCAAAACTTGATTGCCCTATCTGTTATGGTCTCCGAGTACTAGACGCACATAAGGACCTACAGACAGACAGTCGGCCAGACAGACATGGCTGTATCGACTCGGCTATTGATGCTGATCAAGAATATATGTACATACATACTTTGTGGTGTCGGAAACGCTTCCTTCTGTGTGTTACATTTTGTGTATACAAATAAATGAGTGATTGTCCGGGGATCGAGTGAATGGGAACAAGCATGCATATGTCAAAAATGATGAAGACAACTTTCGCAGGTGACTTTGGGGTATCCACTGTGGCTAACAACTGTAGCCACGGTTGCCAATAACGACGGAACCATTATAACAAACAACAATAATTTCACGACATTTTCATACAGTTAACTGGCTAACCAGATTTATAAACTTCCTGGTCCCCACAACAAAGGAAAAGGCACACAAGTTTTTCTGTGATTTTGAATTCCAATTCGGACCCCAGCCAGGACACACACACACAAACATTATGCCACGTTATAGAGGCACCCACAAAATGCTTTTCTTGTTGGCACCCGCAAAAAGCAAGCGAAAAAGACGAAAACGAAACAGATGGATGCCGCCACTGAATCGGTAGAAGGAAGGGATGGGGGAGGCCATGCGAATGAAATAAAGTGTCAAATTTCATTTTATTCTAATACCCTCTCCACCCACTCGTCATGCACTCGTACATATGTACGTCGGCATTTTTGTCGGCATTTTTGTCTCTGGCGTCTCTGAGTCCCCCTTTTGTCCACACCATCTGCCACTCATTTGGTTTCAGATTTTGGAACATTCTTCGTAGTTCGATGCTTTTTTTTTTGTAGTTGTTATCTGCATTTTTACGTGTAAATGTTTTAAATTTGTTCATAATTAATTTCATGCGTATTTGCCCAGGGCGGATGGTGGAAGTGGCAATGAATCCTGCTTCCTTCATTAATTGGTGGCTTCTTCCTCTTCTTCTGACCGACTCTCACTTTATCATCATTAGTTTTACAGTTAAATGAAAGCGTTGAAATTGCATTTCACATGACTCTATACACTGCCTCGCCGCTACCGTTTGAATCATGTTTAATCATCCGCACATGCGCAATATAATATGACAGACATCTCTTTGCTTTACCCACTGTATCAACTGTGTTCACGGTGGAGTAAATACATGCACCATATACAGTTGTGGCGAAAATAATAGCACCGCGTGGTACAACATTCTTTATTGTTTAAAAAAATGGGTTCTATGCAACAGTTTTTGCACTTTAAAGTAATATAAAGTAGTTTGAGATGTCTCCTATTTTGGCGGATCTCAATAATTTTGGCAATTTTTCGAAAAAGAAGCGAAATTGAACGGAAAAAAATAGCACCCATAATTTGTATTCCATAAAAACTTGAACTTTTCCGAGCCTTTTCATATTTTATGTTTTTAATCGATAAAATGATTGAAATGATTAAAATGATGATCATCTAAAAGGATTCGTATTGCTTTAAAACATGTACCAAACTAGAAACTCGTGCAAGACTGACAACTCGTGAAAGCCACAGAGCTTAAAAAGGATCTTAAAAATTTCCAAAGATAAGCAAAGCTAGATTTAGCTTAAAAGACGAGAAAGGACGTGGTAAATTTTAAATTTTTTCTTCATCTGTTATCTACATCTATAACACTTCTCACACCACGCTCCTTTAGCTCGCCGCCCTTCCCTAGACCCACACACTGTAGACTCGAGGCAGAGGCAAGGGCAGGCAAATATAAGCTGCGGGACGGGGTGGGTTAAAAGTCGACAGAGGCAGAGGGACGGCAGAGGCAGAGGCCGAGTGAACAGAATGTGAATGAGAGAATGTGAAAAGAACAACAAAACCTGCGGGACAGGGTGGGTTTAGCCACTGCAAATTAATTTCTTCATTCTGGCTATAATAAAAATTCCAATCTGGTGATCTGATAGATATGGCCATTCCCTACGGAATGGCATTTTTAGTTTTCTTTTAACTTAAAAACTGTAGGTTTGAGAGGTTTTCGCCATTTTGCGGAGGCGGAAGGGGCGGGGCTAATTTTTGAAATACACTGGTTTCAGTGTGAGCATACAGCAGTCCGGAGCCAACATTTGGTGGCTCTAGCTCTTATAGTCTCTGAGAACTAGCCGACAAACAAGACGGACGGACGGACAGACAGAAATGGCTCAATCGACTCGTCTATTGATTCTGATCAAGAATATATATACACAAACATATATACTTTATGGGGTCGGAAACGATTCTTTCTGTGCGTTACATAAATTCACTTTGTGCACAAATACAATATACCATATTTACTCTTCGAGTACCTGATATAATAAAAGAATATAAATTAAGTTTTATAAGTCTGAGAAAAAATCCAGTTTAGCAGAGACACCATGGGGCAAAGTAAATACAAGGTAGAAAAAACACTGGAGTTTGCCCAAATATATATGGATATAGATCCAGAGAAAGCCAATTTTTTTGTTGCCAAATCTTTATATCTTATGTAAAACGACTACCAAGTAAAAAACACAACCCTTTGACACATAATAATATCTTATAATCATGCTGAGACAAGAATCATGGTATGTTCATGCCTTTCGTATTATGGAGGTGGTACAGTACCCGTGCTGAAATCGAAGATGAATCCACATGGCTGTGTTATTATATTATAAAACAATAATGCTTCCTTATATGCAATAGAAAATGCCGTTGAGTTGTGTCTTTTCATCAGGGAAATGACCCAAAACAGACCAGATAGAGAGCTCTAAGGGGTTTTAAAACAGTGACTTTTATGCAATGTTTTCTCTTGCTCAGTCCCCAGATATGAACCATAGGGAAAATCTTTGGGGAACAGTTAAAGAATATGTTTCTAATACGAAATCAAAGAAAAGGCTTAATATTTGGGGGTTCTGGCAGATTTGTGGAGATGAATTCCCCAGGAAAGACGCGAAAATAAGGTTACATTTTATGACATGACTCGCAGCCTTTTAATTGCTGCCAAAAGCTTCAAAACAAATTATTAACCTTTGAATACAATTAAAGTAAACTATAGTAATGAAGTATTGGTGCTATTTTTGTTGCAGCCCAAATACCATAATAATTCCTTTTCCTTCCAAATATTTCCAACTAAAGCCATCAAAGCACACCATCTCTTTCGGATAAGTTTAAAGTTTTTTAAAAATCTTCATTAGAACCATTGCTTTAACAAAATATCTCAAAGAAAAAAATTATTTTCATGGTGCTATACATACATATGTATGTATGCATGCATGAAACCTATGTATATGATAAGAAAGTAATTAGCAGCTGAGTTTCTGTGTGTAGTTTTATGACACATTCTCTTGCTTTCATTTGATTTATATTATAAAACATTAGTTATGAGAGTATAATGGTACTTTTCTTTATTGAGTACTTCCAAATGCGAAGTTTCTTACAGCCCTACTTAGGTGCTACATTTATCCACTCTGAAAATCGAGTATCGGACACTTTGTAATCTTCGCCGCCGTAGGAAGTCTACAGTGGGAATCCTTGTCATAATTCTCTACCGTGTATCACTCGATCTACCCCTACCATACTCCCCCTACCATACTCTACACTCTCTCTCTCTCTATTAATGTCCGCCGCTTCAAATTAGGCACGCAAAGCGCCATGAAGAAACTATAAGGAGGTCTCGTCGGAAATACTAAGAAATTCGGGCGAGTGAAGAGTGCGAGTGAAAGGGCTCTCGCTGTAAGTGTAAGGGCAACGACAATGGAATAAATTAATAAAAAAATCCGTCTTCTTTGTTGTCCAATTTGAGTCGAATTAGAATTAGTGCGAAAAATGGGCACCAACACATACATACATATGTATGTACATATGTACATATACATATGTAACAACATGTACTTCTGGCTCAGAAGTGGCCCTTTTCTTTCTTTGTAACTCATTGACATGGAGAGATGCAATTGCCAATGCCTTCGTTTAAATGGTCTTTTCTCAGGCAGTATCGTGTGCAGCTATCATTTCTACTATTCTATTGAATAATTGAAGCTTTTCAATCTTATTTAATTAAGCATCCGAAAGCAGGGCCCCACAGTTGGGTAGATGGATGGAAAGAGGCAACGTTATTGGTCTGCTGAGCACAGACAAGGCAATAAAGCTTACACAGCGCCTGGGAATGGGCAAGGGCATGGCATTAGGCCTACGCACTGCACTGTGTGCTTTGGCCTCAACCGGGGGTGGCTCTTGACCTCGTTCCCCTGATAAAGTCCGCAACTAAAGTGAATTGAGTTTGGATTAAATCGCATGTGCGTGTCCAGGGGGAATCTTTCTCTCTCTCTTTCTCTCTCTCTCTCTCTCTCTCTCTCACTCACTCTTTCTTTTTCAGTTTCTCCAGTCTGCCTGTCTCTCTGCCTCCTGTCTCTCTGCCTGTATATCTGCCTGTCTTCTCTCTCTCTGCCTTTCATCTCTCATCCGGTCGGTCTGCCTGTCTCTCCCTCTCTCTCTCCCCCTCTCTATCTCTATCTCCCTCTCTCTCTCTCCCCCTCTCTATCTCCCTCCCTCTCTCAGTTTCTCAGAAATGAGCTGAGACCCTAGTGCCAAACACTGTTTAAAGTACAAATTTCTACCTTCTCGTAGTAGTAAAACGCACTTGGCTCCAGTCTGGGGCTCACTCTAATGAAAGGCCTTTCGGAGTGCAACTAAAAAGCGAATTTCGCCAACAGGCAAATGCTATTTGTTGACCCAGGTCACGAGTCACCCACCTCGTGTGTCACATTAATGTCTATTTGGCAACGCTTCCCCCTACCCACCCACTCATTCGTTCTCTCTGTGTGCCAACCCACCACTCAGAAAACACATCAAACATGGGCATGGTCATAAAGCAACTATATAAGGAGGCCTCGTCGGTGGCAGAGTTACTCGCTGCTTTAAACAATTCTCAGTGCACGTTTGCTTGTCGACGCGGAAAGTTGGTTGCGGACGATTTTTGTTTTTTAATTTTTCAAAATGTTTATTCTTTCAAAACACTGACTACTTTCATGAAGCAAACTATTAAAAACTAAATTATGAAACAATTATTATGTTTTTTTCACATTGCCTTCAAATGATTAATGAGCACTCTCCATTGTCGTTGCCCTCACACCTACAGCGAGAGCCCTTTCACTCGCACTATTCCATAATTTTTTCCGACGAGACCTCCTTATATAGTTGCTTTATGCTCATGAGCTACCAATTCTAGTGTTGTTATAATTGTTACATAATTTAGTTTTTAATAGTTTGCTTCATGAAAGTAGTCAGTGTTTTGAAAGAATAAACATTTTGAAAAATTAAAAAAAAAATCGTCCGCAACCAACCTTCTCGCTGTAGGTGTGAGGGCAACGACAATGGAGTGTGCTGATTAATCATTTAAAAGCAATGTGAAAAAATTATAATTGTTACATAATTTAGTTTTTAATAGTTTACTACATAATAGTAGCCTGTGTTCTGAAAAAACAAACATTTATAAAATATATTTAAACAAAAATTTTGTCCGCAACCAACCTTCCGCGTCGACAAGCAAACGTGCACTGAGAATTGGGTAACGCAGCGAGTAACTCTGCCACCGACGAGTCCTCCTTATATAGTTGCTTTATGCTCATGAGTGAGTGAACAAAAAAGAGTTGTTCACTTCAGTGAGTGATCTTTTTTTCAGTTGTTCACTCAGTTGTTCAGTTGTTGGCTCAGTGTTCACTGACTTAATTTGTTCATTTGTTCAGCTGTTAGCTCACTAGTTCACTTGTTTTACCCTTTTCAGTGTTACATTCTTTTGCCAATATTTTAATTTTTCCAGGTACGTTGTAGTAATACAGAATAATTCCCTTATTTTGAAAAAATAATAAAGAAACGTAGGAACATTGTTATACCAGGTACTCGACGAGTAAATGGGGTTTATTGTGTTTTTACCAAAAAGTTGACGTTGTAGATGATAGTTGAAGAAAAAATGTAAAATTTGACAAAACCCAGGTATAAAAGTTGTGACGCGTAAGAAGCGTCTCACATGTCCCTTCTCCTTTTTATTTATTAGTTTTTTGTTGTAAGTTACCTTAGTGAATGAACAAGTAATAACGAATGAGTTGGGTCTGAGGTACTGAAAAGTGTCAGCCAACTAGATCAGAAGCGAAAACACGATACATAAAAGTATGTTCAAATACAAAATCGATCTGTAAGTGAGGAAATGAATCCGGGGATACATAGAAAATACTTCAAAGCGTCCATGCGGAGGGAAATTAAAGCGGTGGGGTAACTGGTGAATCTGTAAGGATCCTTCAAGAGCAGAGCCCACTTTGTACACCCAGTACTTGAAGAGTAAATAGGGTTTATTGTATTTGCGATGGAATGCTGAAAAATGTAACGCACTGAAATAAACATTTCCGACCTCATAAAGTAAATATATTGATATATATTGATCAGCATCAATAGCCGTAGCGAAAATCTGCTGTATCCATAAATTTGAAGATAAGAGAAAACCAAACAGCAATTCGGTTGGGAAAAACCATATCTATCTGATCACCGAATTGGAATTATATTGGATCATTATTATACATAGCTAGAATAAAGAAATTCATTTGCAGTGGCTACCCCCAGCTTTGCTTATGCTTGCTTACTGGTTATAATTCTTTCTTGCTCGAACACTCTTCCACATGCAGTGTGCGTCACTGGGGGAGGATGGCGAGCTAAAAGAGCGTATTGGTGTGAAAAGTGATGTATGTAGATGTACATGTGTATGTATATGTAAATGAAAAATTCGAAAACAACCACTAAGGTAAAACATACTGACTGAGTACCGGGTGTAAAAGTTGAGACGCGTACGAAGCGTCTCCAAAACGTTCCTTAAAGTTTTTCTTGTTTATTTTTTCGATTTTTGGCTGTTGTTTTAATTGGTCCCTGTTATTGTTGGCTTGGCAGTTTTTCTTGTTTGTTGTCTTAATCCGTTGGGCAAACTTTTTTAAAAGGATAAACTGCCATCATGGCTCTCTGCCTGCGGGCGAAATGAGTTACGCTGCTTTTTGGTATGGTATATATAAAGTATATTATGACTTTGTTGTCGGCTGTCGGTGTTGTCTGTGTGCTGTGCGTCCCCATGGGCAGTGGCAGTGCAAATTGTTTCAAACTATCTGCCAGCCGCAACCCGAGGGCCATCCCCAGACCAAGGCCACAGCCAGAGCCCGAGTCAGACGATGCCACAGGTGCCCCCTAAGAGGCGTAGAGAAGACAGACAGGCAGACAGACACAACATCATGAACATCAAGGATAACTGCCGCAACCTCTACCCTATGGTCATCGATTTAGCATGCGTGTAGTGGAGTGTGGCCCAATGTGTGTTTATCCGTACAAACGTAGCCTGAAATTATATTAACGATATCATAATTCCCTCTCTGGCCATATGTACGTTGCATTACATCAGCAGAACAGCAGAGTGTACCCGTACGCCAACTTTTTGGCAATTGTTGGCAATTTGGTAATTGTCTAAAAAATATGCACATCTTTATTGAGCTTAAGTAGTACTACAGGCAGACTGTACAGACGGATAGACACATTTTGTTCAGTTCAGACTGTTACTGGCAACACATTTTGAGTACAAGACTGCTAGAACTGTAATCGTTTCTAAGCCAAGAACTTTGGCGAGTGATTTACAAAAAGCCATTTGTATGAATTATATTTTTTCTTTTTAGTTTTTTTGTTTAAATGTGAATTTATTTGCTCTTTAGTGTTTTATTTTGAATCTCTATTATAAGTATAATTGTTCAACTAAGTTATCAGAAACAATTGTCATCTAGCGCAACACTTCTGGATCTCCGTCACTAGTCCAAGGCTCCAAGCTTAGAAAGTGCCAAGATACATACAAAGTCTCTTATAAAATAGTCTCATCAATAGTCGAAACATCTCATTTTTTTGTATCCTTTTTTCTACGAGGGTTTTCAACAAAAATATAAAAAAAACTAGGAGGGACGTTTGAGACTCTCTTTACACGTCAAAACGTTTATACCCGGTACTCAATGGTACATCTGTACCTTAGTGGTTTTTCAAATTACAAATGGTTTCTTCATATTTAATCCACACCGCTTCTCTTTTAGCTCACCCCCTTACCTGGTGTGGAATGAGAGAATCCCAATTCCCTGCGGAACTTTAGATTCCTCTTATCTTGAGAATTGTGGATACAGCAGATTTTCGCTATTTGTGTGGGGAAGGGGCGGGGAAAATTTTGGACACTTGCTTCAGTGTGATATAACAGCAGTCTGGAGGAAACATTCAGTGGCTCAAATGGCTTTTTTAGTCACTTAGATCCAGGCGCTCGACAAGACGGACGGACGGACAGACGAACAGACAGAAATGGCTTTATTGACTCGGCTATTGATGCTGATCACCTTCTGTGTGTTACATTTTTTTCTTTGAGCAGTGGTTCAACTTTATTTAAGATCTGTCATTCGCAGACAATTATTAAATTTCCTCTTTGGGTACATGGCAATCTTATTTCAGATGTCTTATCGGTGTTGAGTCCGAAAATCCTAAGCAGGCTGCTGGACATGCAGTTATGTAATTATCATTACTAGCATTTGAACCACTGACGTTTGTTCGGTTCGGTTGTAGCAGCCAGATGAGAATTTAACGCTCAGCACCATGGCTTGAGCCATGTGTAACATATGTCCGTCTACAACACTTCTCGCCAACACGCTCATTTAGCTCGCCCCCCTTCCCTAGACCCACACACTGCAGAGTCATGGCAAAGGCAGAGACGAGGCAGAGCCAGAGGCCGCACACTGCAGAAGCAGAGTGTGAATGAGAGAATGTGAAAAAAACAACAAAAGCACAAAAGCACCCTTTAAGATGCTAAAGGAGCATGGAATTTCACATCTTTTATATAAAGGAAAAGAGATGACCAGAAATAGCATTTCCCACTTAGCACTTAGAAAGAAATAAATGGTAAAGTACGGTTTATTTACAATATTTATGAAAAGAAAAATCCTAATGATGAGGAGTAAAGGCATGGATATAAAAGAATAACGCTCCTTGAACGATCATCAGTATCAGTTACAAGAAGCCAGTTGAATCATGCACGACCATCAAATAAAACTTTTTCTTATTCAATTCAAAGAGATGATTTTCTATGAGCATTTGAAAATCCTGGAAAACCTCATGGTTATTTTGGAGGTTCTGGAGGAAAAGGAGCTCCAATACTCCAAGTTCGTGTTTCACTATAAGCTGTGCCCCTGGAGCGACGACGATGCTACCGATGGACCTGACACATGCCTTTGCAATACGTTACCGGCAAAGAAAGCCCAAGCTATAGACCTCATGCTTAAATATTATAGATTAAATAACAGAATTAATCCCACTACAAAAAATAAAATATTTACTTGAAAATATAAATGCGTTGTTTTTTTATTTTTACTTTTAAACTACTTTTTTAAACATTTTCATTAGCTTATCATTATAATTAAAGTAATTTTTCTTAAATTGATTTTAAAATAAAATTTAAGGTTTTCTTTTTGCTTTTAAAAGTTCCATACAGGATACAGTAATGACCACATGTACTTGAAAAATATTCTTGAAGTAGTTGTTTATTGAATGTAAACTTTAATGAATTATTTCTTAATAATTTTAAAACATTTTTCTTCTGAGGATATTGACGAGGATACGAGTCAAAAAATTCAGCTTAATGCTTACTATCAAAGTAAAATACAACCCAATGCGTTCTGGCGGTTTGAAGAATCTGTGTTAGCTATTATTAAAGCCGGATATTTAGAAATTACTTTTGGGAGGCTATCAGAGGCTCTCTGACTCCTATAAAAATCGTCTTTGTTTTTGAATGCTTGGAAAACAAATTATCGATTTGCAATGTATTTATTTTTACAGAAGAACACGTATATTTCGATGCTTATCAATATCAATCATTGAATCATATTCACAGTACACCAGACAAGTAACTGCTTCTGTAAGATGCTCAGAAAAACGTTCTTCAATTCGGATGGATCCTTGAGAAATCAAATTTGAGCATACAGTTGAATTATGATGATCTGAAGTTAAGTCAAATGCTAATATAAAACTGTTTTTATCAAACATTTCCATAATGTGTTATGCCACTTGATCTGAATAACATATTATATCCTCTAGAGCTTTGAGCATTTTCAGAATTCGAGAAATCAAATTCAAGTGCCTGCGATGGTACTTGCACTCCATTTACCATTAGATTAAAGCGTTGAATTTTAAAATGATCAAAGTTGAAGGGATTTAATGTTCGATTTCCTGAATATGATTTGTTTTTACCATGCAAAATGCTAAGAAATTTGGAAGCTGTCCAATAACTGCGTTGTCAACGGATAGCGTATTATTTCATGGATATATTGTTAATAATTTTACTTGAACTTTGATGGATTTTTAGTTTGTAAAACAAGATGATGGGCCAATAAAATGTTGGATAGTTATGTGGTTCATGAAAAGTTTTGCTTCCAATATCTTAAGACTTGATTCAGTATCAGTTTCCATCAAATAAAATGCTGTTTTTTCAATGTTAAAAGTGATCATCAAATCAACATTATTTATGAGTAATTTTGGTTGATTAAAAATATATCCATGAACTTTTCCGAACAGCTCAACCTTATAACTGGTTTGAAATATATTTTTGAGCATAATTTTCCTATCTTTGTTAATTTATCGACCAGATATTAATTTTCCATGTTTAGGATAATACCCTTGAGTAGCTAAGTGACTTTCACTGGCATCACTACCATAGTAAAAAATCGTTTGCAAATACGATCTATAATGATAGTTATATTTCCATATTTAAGATAATACCCTTGAGTAGCTAAGTGACTTTCACTGGCATCACTACCATAGTGAAAAATCGTTTGCAAATACGATCTATAATGATAGTTATTGCTCTCGCTCTGAGAAACCAATATATTATTTAAAAAGACATATGAACTCCTCAACATTGATTGCAAAATTTTATTCACTACTCCAACATTGCTTCCTTCAATGATATCATTATCATTGCTTATTAGCTGTACAACAAGTCATAGGTAAACACTTGACAGGACTCGATATGTTTCACCATTTCCTAAGCAAACGAATTCAATTGAAGAGGCACTGGGGATGTATGAAACTTCTTCAGTTCTCAGAATATAGCTTTGTGTGGGATGTGGTTTAAACAGTTCCAATTTTCATACATTCTATATGGGTGGTCATTTTGATTTCGAAAAAATATTTATATTATATTCTTTTATATTATATATTTCTTATATTTATATTCTTTTATATTTCATTTCTTGGATGATTTTGTCTATGTTGGTCTCGACTGTGTATGTTTGCGTCCTTATTTAGATGATAAATGAGTTCCGTTTTTCCTAGACCTACTCTTTTTATTCTTTTTACCTTCACCATTTTGGAATCGTGTAAATTTATTTATTGAATTATTTGACAGATTTTGAAATGCAGTTTTGCTTTGTTCCTGGATAATGTTTCTTAGAGGTTTTCGACAAAACTCATTTATCACAGCCTTTACAGTTTACAGAAGAGTGGTTTTATATAATTAAAAAGACCACTCAACAAATTTCCAATTCCTCTACCTTGTTGGATAACTCTGGGTGTCACATATAGACTTCCTATATGATTTAACCCACCACCAAATTGATTTAAATAATATTGTTGATAAGATCTCGTCATGATGACTATTTCTACCCTGAACTAATTTAGATTTGTACAGTTTTATTTATAGCATTTCGACTCGTTTTCTAAAGTGTAGAGTAAAAAATATTGGTACTGTTGAAGATTCGAATTATAGTTTATATCCTTTGGAATCAGTAATTAATATTGAAATTTCCGTTGGTGACCATTTTTCAATAGGATAATATTCAATATTTTTGAATTGTAACTTTTTTTTATGTTCTTCTCCGTTTATTAATTTTAGGAAACCCAATTAATTTTGTTTTTTTCCAATTTGCAAAGGTTCTCTGTTTCTAACAGATCTACTCAACTTTTCCCGTCCGCTTACGTATTTCAAGTCTTGTAATGGTTTTGGATCACTTTTATCCCTCTTAAGTTTTGCTCTTAGTTTTTGCTGCTTATCGGTAAGCTTTACTTTAGATATTGCTTGTCTTTTTGTTACTTGAGTGTCTAAAAATAGAGTTTCTAAAAATGAAGTGTCCTTTACTTTATTATTTTTATTAGGTAAATCATGTGATTCATCATCTATTGAGAGTTCCTTTTTTGGATGAACATTATTTTTATTGTAAAGAATATCAGTTGTGGGCATTACATCAAACACGACTAAGTCGTCTTGTGTTTGTGTTCCAATGGTTTTGTGTTTGTGTTATAACTTTTAAAGTAAAATTTCAGTCTAAGAATTATATTAAACTTTTTTATATAAAAGTTACGAATAACACTTATTTTTAATTTTTTCAATAAAAATCAGAATTAAGAGTTATTTTTAATTTATACTTATAAAATCAAAAATAAGAATTAATTATGATTTTTATAATACATATAAAATAAGAGTTGATTTTTATTATAAAAGTTGAAAATAAGAGCTATTCCGTAACTTTTATTTTAAAAGTTAAAAATAAAATTTAAATTGATTATCCTTTGAACTGAGTGGTTTGTTATCATGAATGTATGTATGTATATTCCTGATCCTTGAGAAAATAACTTTCACGTGATACATCGCAGTTCCTTCAAGGACGAATTTTAAGGATCTCACTATTTTGTTTAGAGCTTTCATAATACGTTGCAGTACCAGGCGGTGCATTACTTTGCAAAAAAAACCCACAAGACCATATCCCAACGAGAAGGGACGTGTGAGACGCTTCTTACGCGTCACAACTTTTATACCCAGCACTTGACTACATCTAGATGTAGAAGACATCGCCAACCACTAGATATCGTTCACATTACAGAACACGTAGTAGAGCCTACTAAATAAAATGCATCATACAAATTGGATCAGTTAATATTTTCCTATTTATGAGATATTTAAAACAGCAATAAAATTGGTACATTCTTGGACCGATAGGTTTCACAGCAAATTTTTCGAAAGTGGCGCCATCTAACGTTAAAAAGCGAGTCTTGGTAAAAAGTCGGAAGAGTCAACGCCAGGGGGAGGGCAGAGGCAGGGGCCGAGTGAAGCAGAAGCAGAGTGTGAATGAGAGAATGTAAAAAGAGCAACAAAAGCTGCTGGACAGGGTGTGTTTAGCCACAGGAAATTAATTTCTCCATTGTGGCTATAATAATGATCCGATCGGATCCCAATTTGGTGATCTGATAGATATGGCCATTTCCTATGGAATGGCGTTTTTAGTTTTTCTTTATCTTCAAAACTGTAGATTTGGGAGGTTTTCGCTCTTTTGCGGGGGCGGAAGGGGGCGTGGCTCATTTTTTAAATACACTTGTTTCAATGTGAGTATATAGCAGACTGGATGCAAAATTTGGGGGCTCTAGCTCTTATAGTCTCTGAGAACGAGCCGACAAACAAGACGGACAAACGGACAGACAGACATGGCTCTATCGACTCGGCTATTGATGCTGATCAAGAATATATATACTTTATGGGGTCGGAAACGCTTCCTTCTGTGCGTTACATACAACCGTTATTCCCCACAAATACAATATACCCTATTTACTCTTTGAGTACCGGGTATAAAAATCCCCACCCACTATAAACGAAAGAAATGGGAATTACGGCCCATTACGAAAACTTCACTTTATACCACGCGTTACGAAAGTACACTGCACAAGCAATGCGCTTAGTAAGTTAGTAAGCCTTAACTTGATACTCACCAACGATTAAGAGATAACACTATTATTAATATAACTGAGACCATTACACTTTGGGGAAATTGACCACTTGTGGCCAAACTTAATGAATTGAAAACGAAACAAAATTTTTCTGTGTAGTGTTTTGATATTAATAAGCTCATATTATATATCCTTACTGCTTTTTTGGCGCCATCTAGCGGTCAAGATGTGAACTAACTTTGTCAAAAAATCCAGGATCTGGTACCAATACAAATGTATTCGGGGTACCGTTTTGCGTGCGGTCTTCACACACAAACGCAAGAACGAATCGCTCTGTATGTGTGCCGAGCCCTGCTTTAGATGCAATCGAACTGCCAAAATAATCTGCTAATACTTACGTGGTAAATCAAAAGATTCATAATTTTAATTACACTTATTCAAAAATGTTTCAAATATGACAATTACAAGACACATGTGCTGTGCACGGCTTTAAAAGCGCAATTAAAGCAGGTTTTTTCTTCTTGTATCACCCATGGTCGGTCGCACGAACCCGGACCGCATTCCGATCGTACGGGGAACACTCCGAATTGTTCTTTATGCATTCTTTTGGAAGAGAGAGATTCACGCAGGGAAAAAGTTTTCAGGCCAAAAGAATGTATTAAGAAGAATGCAAATTCAACCCTTACCGTCATACCGATGCGTTATTTTCATTATCTTGGAAGGGAGAAAATACCGTATCGAAAACGTTTGCAAGCGATTGTCATCCAGTAGATTACACAGCAGAGGGCTCTCATAGCAGGACTGTGGACCGTTGAGTGCAAATCTAGCACATCAAGCAACCACCACAATTTCCATTGCAAAATCTAAACTTTTTCGGTCTACATGAATTTTACATGAACTGTACACGTTCGTCTCCCAGGTAGCGCCATCTGTTGGATGAGCTCCATCTCCAAAAGGTACTTCTACATGCTTTTTACTTATGTTCATAAGTACATATGTATAAACAGATTTTGCTGCGATGGTTGAAGTTTGTTGGTTTTTCGCATTACACAGCACAAGTTCTGCGTGATATTTTGAATTCCAAATTTGAATTTTTTTGGAGGCCACCTCTCTCATCTATATATGACAAGGCAAAGATTACAAATGAGCTTCAAATGGGTTTTCGGTTTTAGAACATTTACTTGCGCACATACATACATATGTGTGACGTACATTCAATGGATATTCGCTAATTGATTTACTTATATGAGAAGCTTTCTAGGGTAAATACTGCATTAGCACTAAACAAAAATTCACTAACTTTAAAAACAATTAATGGAAAGATATGAGGCAAAAGTGTGTGTTAGGTAGTAATATGTATGTTGAAAAAAAAGTAATAAGAATATTCAATAATAATAATTATCATAAAATAAACACAGATATTTGTAGTAGACTTAAGCATAGTGGATACCCGATGGTTTAAAAAATAGAGACCTCGCTCTTTTAATTACAAAATATACGGCGTGTATAAATACAGTTTATGATTTTTGTTTGTTTGTTTTTTTGGAAATGGCATTTTGGGGAGACTCCAACACCAGCATCGTTGGATCCTTGCGTGTTGCATATTCGTGCAGTGCAGTCGTGTGTTCCAGTCCCAGACGCTCAGTTCTGTTCTATCGATATATATGTATGTATATCCATCCACTCCTTAGTCCCGGCTCAAGCATTTACGTTTCCTTCTTCTTGAACTTGTTCTTCAATAGTCCAGGCAGGAGCGAGGCGCAGGCACACACTGTGAGTATCCCCATCGAGGTCCAAGAGAAGGCCTCACTCGAACTGGTCATCTTCTGTAGTGTCTTGCCTGCCTGTATAGCGATCACCGATGGCGGCGCCACGCCACAGAACGTGCCCAGGGCGAAGGTGTGCAGCGGCACCCCGATAACGGGCGAGGCCAGGTTGATAAACCAATTGGGCAAAATGGGTGTCATGCGCAGGAAAAGCATGTAGTTGAAGAGACTGTCCCGATACTCCTCAACGTGCTTCGACCATTCGCTGGTCTTCTTTGGCCAGAAGTGACGAATAAGGCGACGTCCCACCAGATTCGAGAGCGTGTAGCATAGTGTGGCCCCCAGCGCCGAACAAAAACAGATCAGGAACAGGGCGATGGGGAACTTGTAAAGGAAGCCAAGCAATATCGACAGGAATAATGAACCGGGAATGGCAAATGTTTGTAGGCTAAACGTGAAAACAAAGAGTTAAGAGCAACCAATCATAAGATCTGATAAAAGTCTTCTTACACACACGGCCGGCTCTCTTATCTGATTGGGAGCCAGCGATCGCATGATTTTGTTTTGTGCGCGGGCGGCTCTTATCTCTTTTGTGCGCGGCCGGCTCGCAGGCTAAGTTTCGGTTTAGGTTTAGAAGTGAGCTTTAGTTTAGAACTGGACGAATAAATTTCATATCAACTCCGACACGAGTCGTAAAAAGCGTATTAATAAATTATATTGTTGAGCCTTAAGGGCCAACGAAATAGAGGGCAGTTACATTCACAACATAATCTTCGGTAGAAGACTTAGTTGCCAAAGGCAACCACCGTCCCCCGCTACAAAAGGCGGGCCACGGGAACCCGATCGCTGCCGCCGGAGCCAACGCAGCACATACCGCAGCTCGGACCAACACGACATAAAGATAATTTATATTCTGTGGTGGATCTCTTCAGATTAAAGGTCTGCCTGCGTCTGCGGGTGTTGTGGCTTTTTTATTAATAGATGTCAAGGCAGACGCTGTCAATTGACAATGGCACCCCCATCGGACCACATCTTCTCGAGCATGCCCGATAGCGAAAAAAACAAATCAACAAACATACATACATACCATACATCAACATCTGTATGTACATATGTATGTACATATATTTTTGTATGTATCTCTCGCCCGCTTGCTGCTTTGAATAATTGCCAAGCAGCAATCAACAGAATAAACCTACATATGTATGTTACGTATGTATTTGTTTGCTATAGCTCTAGCTCTGGGCTCTGGTTGCAAACGCAATTGAATTAAATACAAGCTCAGCTGATTTCGTTGGAATTCTTCTACATATATGTGTGGGTATGTGAAAACAGTTGTCCGAGCAAGCCAACAGAACGCGTCACATGACCAAAGTCCAACAAGCGACAGAGAGCAGACACGAGACCGTGCAGTGCACTTGTCCGCTATCACGGAGCGCTTCCAGGTCTTCTGCCCACACATAATTAATATGCAAACTATGCGTGGTGCCCCCCGTCGCCGGTCGACCGGTCTAACCGATCGTGCATAATCAAGGTGACCAAACCAAATGTACGGGTTGACCGTGAAATGTCTTCGGCCGGCGGTCATTCTGTTTTTGGGGGGCATCAGCTGAATCACTACCACGACGACTATTTTGAGTAATCAGGTCAAGGTTATAGCTGACAGCAGCATTCTTATCTAATCGGAAGCGTGTGCCCGATTAGTGTATAGTCCGATGCAGAAGATCTCTAACGAAAGCTTTCCTGAGATGTTTGTGTGTTTTTTGCAAAAAGGATACAATACATAGGCGACTACTACGCCGAACATCACTTCAAAGTAATACATATCCTTGTAGCGATCGAGGACTTTGGCCAGCATTTTAGCATCTTGTATATCACGCGGTATTTTTAAATGTTGCTTCTCAGACCTGCGGAGAACAGAAAATAGAGAGTATTGAAATTTAAAAAAAAGGTGTAAACAGGCCATATTCGAGGAGGCGTGACTTGGCAATCATTCTATATGCGTTTGTCTGTACAATAAACCTTCTCCCAAATCAAGCGAGACTCATACAAACACATGCATATGTACAGATGTACATACATATGTACACAAACACACACACGCATTGCAGGAGCACGAATGCTCTTGGGACACATCAGCAACAGATCAGGGCTTATACACACATTGCATATGTATGTGTAGATATGTGTATCTTTCACTCACTCATTCAATTCGGGAAATATTGCATAGACATAGCACATGGTCGCCACACTTGTAACAAATATTGCAGCAACAATGACTAGAGATTTCTTGGTGGCCTTTCGCTCATCCGCAGACATGGCCTGTTTTTGCGATGTCGGCTGTTGTTGCTGTTGCAATTGCTGCTGCTCCTGATGCTGCTGGAGTTGTGGTGGGTCCTCCCTCGGTGGTTTATGCTTGCCATTACTGCGCATGGTGGTAGTTTCTGACGTTGTTTTTTTTATGTCCGAACTGTTTAGATTCAGCGTCACCATCTTATCAGTAATGGCTGGAAATAAAGAAAAATAAAGAGGGCGGGCATTAGTTGCGTGTACACCACTTTAGTTCAGTGGGCTCAGTAGACCACCCACTGCCCACAGCCGATAAGCGAATGGGTGCTACCTGCCCGCTACCACTTACCACCGTTGAGTGAAGATTTGCCACTGCCGTCGCCGTTTCCACTGATGTTCTCCACCATCCGACAAGCCATGACGCGGCACACGTTAAGATTATCTGTATTATTTTTGTGTTTGAATGCTTGTAAGGGAGGGGCGGAGGCTTTGCGCAGGGTGTGTGCTGTGCTGTTCTCTGGTTACTGGCTGGTTTTTCTTCTCTTTTTTGTATTATATTTGAGTCATTTAGCATTTAGCGTCTAAGCAAAAATTAGCAACGGCTTTTATTGTTAGCAGTATCAAACTCACGTACATAAATATGCACATATGTATATAATTACTTAAGTGTATGTGTGATTGCGTGTTTTTGCGGATCTGTGTGAGGGTTTTTTTGTGTATATCGCGCGCCAGCACAATTGTTGTTTTCTTTCACGTTCCTCTCTGCCTTTGTCAACGACGATGCGTGTGTGTGTGTGTTCCCGTCACAATTTAATCAATAAAAACAGAAAAAAAATCGAGGAGACGAACGAATATAATGCCCCTATTTCTTTTAACTAGGCCGAAATACCACACTGTTCACAATTTGTACTATTCATTTACTTTCTAACGGTCTGACGTTTCTAGCGCGGGCAATGACGAAAATGCTAATTACATTTTTTTTTTTTCGTTTTTTCCATAGTGAGCGCAGACTATCGATAAAATATACCATATGACCCCCAAAAATATACTATAAATATAGTAATCATTGCAATTTTTCAAATATACCGTCGAAATATCGATAAAAAAAAACAAAGTTAGCCCAACATTCGCAACAGCTGCCTCATTTCAAATAACATGCAAACTTTCGTTATCAAATTATAATCTTGTATTAAGCCTAGTACTCAGATCGAAAAAAAAACTTGCTAGCAAAATGTGCAATATGTTTTGCTAGCAGCAGTGTGTGACCTGAGATGAAAACCGCATTCCGTACGGTTACACTTCTCAGGCAGCTGTGTTGTTTTGTTTACCTTTTTGAAATTGTGTGAAAATTGAATAAAAGGTTAATAAAACAATGAATGATAAATGTATCCTATCAGGAGATTGCTTTTAGTGGGATTGGCGGCTCTTGCATGATCGGAGGAGGAGGACAATCAGCGAAATACAACTTTGGCCAACTTTGATTAAACCCATATCTGCAGGAAAGAAACCAGAACGGTCTTTGTATATGCATTTGAGTATTATAGCTCATATAAATTTGTGTACATTTATGAAAACCCATAAAACGATACCCTGCATATTCCGCAGTTTGAAAATATGACAGAGAATTTGCATGTGTCTTGGCAACATGAAGATACTAGCGTTCAAATAAGTTTAACAAATTAAAAATGCAAATAAATTCAATATAATCTCATTAATCTATAATAATTGTTTTCCTTTTTGCCGTTTGATGGCCTTAAGCTAGTTTAGAAGCACGGTGGTCATTTCTCTTTCAACTTCAGTGGCATTGTTGCCTCCATTTGCTTTATAACTATTCTCTCTGTTTGCAAGGTACCCTCTCGGAAATTAAAACAGATCTTTGTTTTTCGAGCTGCTAGCAACACACCAACGAATATCTCACAAATACTATGAATAGCACTCAAATACTATCGTCTGACTTTCTATATTATTTTGGCCTGTTTTTTTGTCGATCAGCCAAATAGTATGCCCTACACGCATTAATACACATGTAGCTGGGGCTTCTAGCTGCTTGTTTTACACGCACTAATACTTGTAGCTGGGACTTTGGCAGAGGCCTGGGACTTCGAGACGCACATTTAGCGGTGACGTTTCGCTTATAGGAGGCTAATAGTCTACTATACTATTTGGTTAGTGCTTGTGCTCACAACAATTTCTTATCAGTTCCATACGAATATCATCCCTGATTTTTTTACCGGCCCCTTTTTTTCGATCTGAGTACTAAGCTTTATCAAAAAATCAAAAAATATGCATATAACATTTCTCATTTGCTTAAATCTAAAGGAGTCTGAAAATTTTAACCATTAATTCATATTATGTACTTTTCTCAGCCTTTTGCTCTTTCAACTTGCGATACAGCAAGACCATCTTTTCCCGCTCAGTCTCCAGCATGGACCGCATGCCGATGGGCAGATCCTTGCGCTTGCCCTTCATTTGCATCTTTAGGGATATTTTGGGAGACTTTTTGGGCGTGGGCGTGGCGACGGGTTTTGCTGATATGGGGCTGTGAGCGTCAGCAGTGTCGTATGGCTGCTGGCTCGAGTCCAGCAAGGATTTGAGCAGCAGATTCGACTTGCGTCCAGGCCGGGCGGTGGTATCGTCCTTGTTCGCCTTGCGTGGACGTGTCTTTAACGCTGGCGGCGCGTGCACAATATCACCGAAGGCGAACGTATCGCGTTTGTACTCGACAATTGGTGAATTTTCATCGTCCGGCGACTTCTCCTCCTTCGCCTCCTTGAAGGCGCGTTTGATTAGCTCCTTGCTGGTCTTTGCGTCCATGGTGGGCTTCTGGTTCGTCTTCTTGCGCACCCTTCTCCCTGCGTTACGTTGCTCCTTCTGCTTCTGCTTGAGCAGCTCGTCGATTTCGTTCTTGGGGCGTTTCTGGACTGTTATTTCACCCGTCTTGGGGTTGCGTATCACATTAACTCCATACTTGGCCTCGTATTGGGCCTCACGCACCGAGGCACTGGTAATGCGGTTCACGCGGCGCAGATAGTCCGTGTCCGTCTCGTTGGCGAACTGCTTGATGTTGCGCGTGTTTTTCGATGCCCTCTGTATATCCAAAGCTTTCCCGGAGGACTTGGGCTTGTCCTCCTTGCCGATTTCGCATAGCCTCAGCTTCTTGCCGGCCCTGGCACCGTCTGACAGCTGTTGGAACTGCTTGAATTTAAAGGAGACATGCTGCTCATCGGTCTTCGATGGCGGATTGTTCGTCACTTTGGACAACCTGTAGGCGGGCGCAAACAGAAACCACATTTCAGTGCCATTTGTTTGATTGGGATTGGCAGGGACTCACTTCTTTTCCCTCTGCTCCTGCTGTTTAAGAGGATCACGAATGCCGTGATGCTTGCGCACTGGAATTTTTCGTGCTCGAGCCATTAATTGTTTGTGGTTCTTTGTTTTTGTTATTTATTTGCTACCGCGAAATGTGATGGTCGCACGAAAGTGTTTGTGGTTCGAACTCGTGGTTTTATTTACGCCAGAGCCAGTGTGCCCGCAATAAAATTTAGCTCACAACCCACAAAAATATACCGAAATATACCTAGTCATTTTTAACATATACCGTATACCCCACTAAAAGAATACATACGTGTGGGAGTTTCTATCGATGTTTCACATTCTCTTGGTGCTGAACCACGACTTAAATAATTGGCGGGACTTACAAAAATCGCCCATTCAAGATGTATTTCGGGTAAAAATCGCAACATGAACGTTTTAATTGTGACTGAAAGGGTATTTTTTTTACAAATTTTGTTGGATGTTTTACTTTTTAATAGATATGATTTTCACGTAGGACTAACGGATAGAAATATTTAACAAATTTTTAAATGTGGGAAGCTTCTTCCTATAGTCATATTATGTAATGGCTCTATAGATTATATCCGTTTTGTGTATCATCCTCGTTGTTATCGTCGCTGAAGTTGATCATGAAATCGTCAATGGGATCGTAGCTCGTTTCCGAAAATTGAAACGAGGTGGCACTCGTGGTAGCCATCATACCAATAGAATCCTGCTGATGGCTCAACGCCGTCGTGGGACGCACAAACAGCAGCTCTTCTTGCTCGACCGAAACCATTTCTGGCTGGTGCTGCTTAGTGGAAGTTCTCGCCGCTTCGTTATCAATTTCCATGATATCCTGCTGCTCTTGGCTCTCCAAGCTGGGAAATAAGTTGGAGAAATCCTTCAAGTTTGCATTGCCACTGGCATGGGGCTGGAATGCGCTTATGTCCATAGCTGGTAGTATCTCCACTTTGGTAACTTTTCCCTTTTTTGGTGGCGTGGCCACGTTCAAGTCATTAAATTCCTTTAGGGAGTCATCAATTGCCTGGGTGAAAGTCGCGCCCAATGCTCCGTAAACGTTATCGTAGCTTGAGCTGGAACAAACCGGCGACGCTGCGAAGTGCACCAGCTTGGTGGGACTTGCAGCGCGCTTGCGCTCGCCTTGCACCAGTATGGAGCGCAACGGTTGCGCCCCCCCACTACATTCCATTTGCGACGCTTTGGGGCCGTTGAGAAAGTCGGTTACAAATGTCGTGGCCGACTGCAGCATCAAGTTGCTGGCCGCTGCCATTACAGAGGAACACGCAGATGGACAGGGGTCTGCGGGTTTTGCCCACTTCTCAACAGGCTGCAGGAGTGGTTTCACTAGCTGGGGATCGAATGGAATTTCATTTGATTTAGAAATTTGCAGGTGGGGGGTGACGACAAACCGACCTCATCTCGAAGCTGGTGTATCTCCTTCCTCAGCTTGAGCACATAGACGATCTTCTTGTTGCGATAGGCTGTCGAGGATTTGATCTTGCTGCTCCACTGCTGGAGCATGGCCTGCACCTCCCTTTCATTACGCAACAGCTCGTCGGCGGCCTCATTCATGGTGCGCCTCAGCTGACGGAACTCCTGCACTGAAATGTCCAAAATACAAATTCCAAGTTGAGAGTTATATTTGTGGCACATATCCAACTCGAATTTTACCAATGCTGCGACTCTCTAATGTAGCATTGCTCTCGTTAACAGTGCCGCAACGTTTCTCCACGCCCTGGATCTCCGCCATGATCTCCCCCTGCTTGAGGTGTACAGTTAATCGCAGAACGTCTTGGACTTGGGCGTCACTCATGTGATTTTCAATGGCCAGGATACTGCTATAGCAGGCAGTTGCTATTCTGGCCGCCAATTCTGTCTCGGCCCTGCAGTCATCCATGGATTGAGCCGCCTTTCCCACCAGTTTCGCATCCACCTCCTGATCCTCAATCTGTAACTGTAATCCTGTATGGGTGAACTAAATGTGTGTGGGTGTTCTTGCGTGTAGTGTTTGTGTTTGCATATATTGCGTACGGTTAACACTGCTCTTCAGTGTTTTGTTATTCTGCAGTGCCTCTTCGAACTCCTTCATAGACTGGCCTATCTTGGGATAGCTGGCGCACATATTGCCCAGGTGTTCCATTACTGCTGGCAATCTATCCATGTTTTCTGCTTCGTTTCGGTTGCGTCGTTTCGGTTAAGATTGAATTTTATCGATAGGCAGAGTATAATCGACTCCTCTTTTGAACTGGAAAACGCGTTGCTGGCACTTTCGATGTGGTTTTTATTATATTATATTATATTTATTATATTTGTATTAAAACAATAGTTAAAGTTACATGAACTACAGGACAAACCCGTTTTCAGTGCTTTCTCTTGGATGGCAATTTGCTCTTAGCACATATCGAAAACTTTGGCCGCGCTGAGCAGTGCTGTAAAGCGTGCGCTGGAACAGCTGTCAGCGGTGCTTGTTGAAAACCGACTATATTTCATATAACAGCAAATTTTCACTTGCTTCGTAGAGTTGTTCCGCCTGGGAAACACCAAAATGCTGACGAGTTGTGCCTCGAAGACGCTGGCCGCCGTGGTAAGTAGCCCAGCAGCGCAGGGCGGCCGCCCCACCACTTGCCAATGAAACACGGAAAGCCAGTCGCCTCCGTGGGTTATATAAGTTACACTAGAAAAACAATAACATTTGACATTCTGTCCCATCCGAACGTTTTGCAGCGCGGCGGCATGCGCGCCATTGCCACCAGCGGTGTCCAGTGCAGCGACAATCTTTTCGTGCACCGCGACACACCCGAGGATAATCCCAACATACCGTTCGAGTTCACGGCGGAGAACAAGAAGCGCGTGGAGGCGATCATGAGCATCTATCCGGAGGGTCACAAGCGCGGCGCTATGATCCCGCTGCTGGACTTAGCCCAGCGCCAGTACGGCTGGCTGCCATTGTCGGCCATGCACAAGGTGGCTGCGATCCTAGGCCTGCCGAACATGCGCGTCTACGAGGTGGCCACCTTCTACACAATGTTCTTGCGCAAGCCCACCGGCAAGTACCACATTCAGGTGTGCACCACAACGCCCTGCTGGCTGCGAGGCTCCGACGAGATACTCGAGACATGCAAGCAGCAGCTGGGCATCGGAATCGGGGAAATCAGCAAGGACAAGAAGTTCACCATCTCCGAGGTGGAGTGCCTGGGTGCATGT
Organism: Drosophila guanche; assembly: GCF_900245975.1. NCBI lineage: Eukaryota > Metazoa > Arthropoda > Insecta > Diptera > Drosophilidae > Drosophila > Drosophila guanche. The sequence goes on along the minus strand of NW_022995781.1, from coordinate 46,343 downwards.
GTCAATGCGCCCATGGTGGCGGTCAACGATGATTACTATGTGAGTGGGGTACAGGCATAAATATACAGCTAATATGCAACCGTTTGTTGCAGGAGGATCTGACCGCCAAAGATATGCAGGAAATACTGCGGGACCTAAAAGCAGACAAGATTTCGCCATCCGGTCCACGCAATGGTCGCTTTGCTAGCGAGCCTAAGGGCAAGCCCACTTCATTGACCGAGGAGCCAAAAGCGGCTGGTTTCGGTGTCCAACGTTGCATCGAACTCGGCGATGAGACGAACGATGACAAAGAGGGCCCTAAGAAATAGGAACCGTAAAGCCCGTTCTATACACTGATTGTCGAAAGAAAAAGTGAAATAAACGCTAAGCAACTCAAAGAAAAAAGGTTAAACCCACAATCAATTACACTTGCATCATTTTTAATCCACCAATTGGCAGCCTAAAAGTTAACTATTTCGCTAATTGCTTTGTACATAGAAAGAGCAGAGAAAGAGAGGCACCTTTTTATTGTTCTTGCGATTCTCGGGCGTTCTCTTTTGCACTATTCGCTTGTGCGTCTCGAGTCGAGCCGTCAACTTGAGGTACGCCCTAAACTGGCTGTTGCTATTTTGCAGAATTTTTCAACTTGGACAAGGCTCGGGAATCAAGCGAAACAAAAGTCCCCTCACAAGAAGTCCAGTAATAGTGCGAATACGTGGAAGAGTCAATAACTATTCTGGGTGTTTTGGGGTGTTTTTGTATTACATTGTGTACAGTATATTATTTATTAATTATACATAAAAGAAGAGCGAATCGTTTGCACCTTCAACTACACCTTCCGCTGGTGTAACTGCATATATGCATGCATATGCAAACGGGTAGTACTACGAGGATAGTACGATGCAGAAGCTTACAGACTAATGCCAGTGTTATCTGTGTCTTCGAATGCCTCCGGTCCCGCCCGGGCCTGTCCCCTCCAGAGGCTGGCTTTTTACATTTAATTGCTGGAAATTCAACTTTCTCTCTTGCGTTGTAATCCATCATTTAAATTGCTAAGTTTTTTTGCTGTGGGATCTGTGCATCGATTTGGGGGTGGTTGGGGAATTATGTTCGGGGTGTATGCTTTGGCTTGGATCTTCGTGCCAGGACATCACGCGGGCGTACTCGCGCACATCAAAGGAAAAATGTTTGTAGTTCTATGCAAATTTAACCCGGTATCTACGCCATCGGTATGGGGTGTATGTAGATGGGGAACTGCAGGCGTTTGCTTTTCGCCGTTGTCTTCCCCCTCTAGGCCGTATCTCACTCCTCCCCATAAAAGACACTGTGTGCGAGTTAAGGTATTAAGTGGTGCATTAGAATCGAGCAATCAGCGACCGATTTTGTTTGTTCTATTCTCACCGATTCTTGGCAGCTGCCCGCTTGGACGAGCGCTCGATGCGATTCGCTATATTGGTGCGTGGATAGCACTCGTTAACCAGTCGCTTGGTCTTCTTGGGCGATTCTCGCAGCTCCTTGACATCAACGTTGTGCTGCGAGACGAGGCCCCGCTTGAATTTCCGAATCAGACCCTCGCAGGAGAGATTCATTTCGGGCTCCCATGTGTCGTCTTTGGCGCCGAAACCCTTCCAGCGTATACGATACAGGCCGCCAGCCTCGTCATCGTCAACGAAATCAATGATACGCTCAACCACCCATTCCTTTTTGGGATCATCGGTGGACTTCTTACTGGACGATTGCTTGCCGTGTGCTGCCTTCTTGCCCCCAGCAGATTTGCCAGCAGCAGCAGCTCTTTCGAATTTTAATGATGCTTCTTTTTTGGTCTTTACCTTGACATTGCCATTGTCATTGCCTTTGCCCTTGCCCTTTAACGGTCCGCCTTGAGTTGACGTTGCCTACCAAACAGAACGTGAGAGCGAGAGAGAGAGAGAGAGGGAAAGAGAAAACGAGCAGGGTAAGAGGAAAATAACTTAGAAAGAGACGGGGCGCACCTTTTTGCGGAATTCAGCGATCAGAGCATCGCAATTTAATTCACTTTCCGGCTCCCATGTGTCCGAGTCGGAACTGTAGCCCTTCCAGCGTACCAGAAAAAACGAGGCGCCACGCACCTTCTTGTGGCCAATGATGGCCTCCACCTGGAAATCATTTTCAGAGATTAAAACCAAGTCTAAGGCAGGACATCTGCTATGTTCCGCTGACCTCGTACTCCTTTTCAAGATCGTGCTGCTTGAAGTCCGAATCATCATCGGACTTGGCCAGCGACTCATCATCGACAGCGTCCTCGTAGTCATTGTCTGAATTGGCGGCAATATTTTGTGCGGCTGCCTTCTTTTTGCTATTGCTGGCTTTGCCTTTCGCTGCCGCAGCTGTGGATGTCGATGGGGCCGTGCCTGACTTTGTCGATTTGGGTTTGGCCTGTTTGCGCGGTTTTTTGGCCGGCGGACCACCGCCAGTAGACTCGTTCGAATTGGAACTCTTTCTGCCATTCAGCGGCAGATCGTCGCTATCATCGGAGTCTCCATCTATAGACTTGGACTTGGATTTCGATTTGGCTTTGGTGGCAGCATCAGGGGCGCCGCCCGCGGCTTCGACGCTGGCGACCATGACCGAGGACTTGCGTTTTTGCTGATTGGAGCGTTGCTTTTGGGAGGAGCTGCCGCTGAGCGAGGATGCGGCATCATTCTTATCGGAGCTGCCGTCCTTGGAGTCGATACCATCGTCAGAGTTGACGTCGCCATTGCCGTTCTTCTGTTTGGCCACGGCCTCCGATTTTTTGCGGCTCATTTCTTCGGCCACCTTCTTTTTGCCTAGCTTACCCATTATTCGTTTGGATGGTTGTAGGTCGTTTTCAATTGTTTTTTATCTAATTCCGGGTCCTCAGTGCGCAAGTTTGAGGCCGCCAGAACAAATATTTCCGAAATTCGTTCCTATTTTTTGCCGCGAAAAAGAAAAAACAACAGTAAATGTGAAGAAGAGAGCTATTTGCCGTGGTATTGGCGAATGTACAGTAGAGTAAAATTACAAATACAACTACAGCACTGGCTGCTGGCACGAACACGGCGATGTTTGCATATCGTATGTATCTGTCGATAACTATCGCCCCGGCTCGCTCCCTCTCTGCGTCCCTATTACACTTGATGAGATGTTTGTGAGATTAATGCTGCCTTTTTATAGCTATTTCTAAATATATTCGAACGGTTTTTTCTTGTTTTTTTGGCAAGATTGAAGTTTGGTGGCAGTTATACAGGAAATTATGGTTTATATAGTGTGAATTTATTGTTTCTATGTATATGCTGCCAGTGGTACTTGAGAATACATATTCAAATGATACATATGTACTTTTCGCTCCCACTACATGCGCTACCCAGAGGGTACTTAATGCTGGTCTCACGCTCTTTTAGTGAAGTGTACTGACGAGCAACAATAATTAAACGATAGAAAAATTTTGTTGTATACCCTATATAGTTTAATTTTTATTGATAATTCAGAATTTAAATTATATTAATTTTTTTTGGTATTTAATCGCGAAATTGGATGGTTGCACCACTAACCTATACTATATGGTTAGTGGTCGCACTGACCAGGTACTTTAGATTATGTTGGGGGAATATTAGAAAACCAAAATATTTTACTGAAAATTTTGAACTCTAAAAAGAGTTGTTTGCCGAACGGACACCGACGAATTATATTATTATTTTTTTTTTTTAATTAAATCGCTATTCAAAATATGCGAATTATATTATAAAAATGCTACGTTGTTACCCCTTTATTTTCTGGTATTATTTGCCTCTCAAGAAATGTTAGCTGTGCACAAAAGACAAGACCTGGTCACACTGCACCGCCAGCACGTGTAGGAGACATTATTTTTTTGTTTGACTTCAAAGTTTACCTAAGCGTCATATAAAAGCAAACATGGTCAGTTCCAAAGAAGCTGACAAGACCCGGCCGCCCCGTCCAAAGCCGAACTTAAAGCCTGGCAACAAGAAATCAAATGATAAGTTCAAATCCGCACCGAAATTTGGCAAAAAGTCAGATGGTGGTGTTAACAAATTTGCTGGCAAACCAGTGTGCAGTGGGGAGCCCGAGAAGCAGGACTGGAACAAGTTCAAGCTGGAGAAAAAGGAGCTCAAGCTGAAGCGCAAGAGCACCCGCGACACCTACGAGATCACCAAGGAGGCCAAGCAGATGTACGAGAAGCTCCGATGGTAAGGCAACACACGCACGAGACGGCACATAGATTTCAATTCTTCCCAAATTAACTGTCACTGAACTTGTCACTTGTCACTGAATAGCCGCAAAACCGAAAACAAGGACCAGCTGGTGGAGCAAATGTTCAAGATTCTCAATGTGGGGGACACCATTTCGAAGATAGTCAAAGCCCACGACACAGCCAGGGTGCTCCAGTGCATGCTGAAGCATGCCACACCGGCTCTTCGTGTCGAAATATCCGACAAGCTGCTGCCCTTCGCCGTCGAGATGTGCCAGTCGAAGTACGCTCAGTTTTGTGTCCAGCGTATGCTTAAATACGGCGCCTCAGCCACCAAAAGTAAGCTGGTGGACAGCCTCTTCGGGCACATTGTCCGCCTGGCCGGGCACAGCATTGCCAGCGGTCTGCTGGATGTTATGTACCAGGGCGGCACGCGTCAGCAGCGCACGCATATGCGGCAGGAGTTCTACGGGGATCTGTATCGGAAGGCCAAGGATTCGAGTGTGAAAACACTGAGCGACACCTACAAGGAGGCCACCAACATGAAGGCCTCCATTCTGGGCTCTGTCAAGGCCAATCTGGATCATGTGGCCAATAAAAATCTGGTGGACAGCTCCCTGGTTCACTGCGTAATGCTCGAGTATCTGCGTGCCTGCGAGGATGAGGAGGAGAAGCTGGAGGAGACGGTCACCGCATTTGCCGCCCTTGTGCCGCACATGCTCAGCACCAAGGAGGGCAGCGAGGCGGCCGTCATTTGCTTCTACAAATCCACTCCCAAAAATCGTCGCGTAAGTGAGCTCCAAGGCGCTTACGGGTTTCGTTATTTCAATGCCGTCTATTCTCTCGTATTTTTCAGGCAATCATCAAGAACATTAAGGAGCATCTGCTGAAGATAGCCACCCACGAGCATGGCCACGTTTTTCTCATCTCGCTGCTGAACGCCCTCGATGACACAAAGGCCACCAAAAAGGCCATTTACGATCATCTGCATGGCGATTTGAAGCAATTGGTGGGCAATCAATATGGCCGCAGGGTTGTCCAATGGCTGGTGGCACCGGGCGATACCACCTGTTTTCACCCCACATTCATACGCGTCATCGAGGAGGGACTGGCGTTTGGAAAAAAAGAAAAGGAGACGCGTCGCAAGGAAATATTCGAACAGATTGAGGCGCCCATTGCCGAGGCCATTGTGGAGGACGCTGCCTTCTGGCTGTCCAACAGTCACATTGGCTTGGTCACAGCAGATATTCTGAATCACAGTAAGTTACACAGGATGGTCTCCTCTCTAGCTCTCTCTCCTGCCCATTAATTACATACCGTCTCTTGCAGTCCAAGGTGTCTCCTATCAAAAGGCTGTGGAAGCTCTCGCTCAACTTGTGGTTCAGCCGGATTGGCGCATAACAGCGGACGCCGATGGTGCACAGCCGTCACAGCAGAAGAAGGGCCATCAGGATTTGGAGGATATCATTTCTGAGGCCACAAAGCAGCGCAAGAAACTGACCAAAATCGAGGAAAGCAGTGACGACGATGACGATCAATCAGAGCAGGAGGAGGATAAACCTGACAAAGAGGAAGCCGAAAATGGCACTGTTAAGCCTAAACGGGCCAAGAAAGAACCTAAACCTACAAAGGAAGAGCCGGCCAAGCCGCTGGTCAAGGGCATCGAGGAGGCCGGCATGCACATTGTGCTTAAGAAGATCCTCAAGAACGATGGAAAGCAACAGGTCGAGGAGGGGCAATCATTTGGCGAACAGATACTGAAACATTTGACCAGCGATGGGGTAAGTTAATGTCTCTCTTTCCGTTTTCCACGTGCCTCTTAACTAATTTTTGTGCCCCCCTTTTTGCTCGCAGCTCAAGGCCTGGCTGTCGGTGAATCGTGGCTGCTTCGTTTTGCTGAAGCTTGTCGAAGAGCGACCCCAACAGCTGCAAACTTGCCGCACGGCCATCCAGGCCGAGCCGGAGGTCAGCCAGCTGCTGAGAAGCCAGAAGACTTTGGGGGCCAAACTACTGGCCGGCAAACTGAACATTGGCTAATGAAAATCAATTCGAAACTACAGTTCTATTTTGAAATGAATGTTGGTATTTTTGTATATGTTTGTTTATATGTTTGAATTTATCCCTTCTAATGGTGCGCGCAGCATTTTCGTAGGTTTAAAATTTTAACTGGGATCTGGGAAGCGACTTAAATCCTTTTACATTTTATCCTCATGGACCGCCGTTTAGCTGTTCTTTCTCCTTCTTTTCGTGCATGGAAGTAACCTTCAAGCATTAATTTTCCTTCAGCTGTAGCGCCTTTGTATTGTTTCAACTTAATTAATAATTGTTTTAATTTTCATGCTTATGCTGGGTGCCTAGGACTTGCGCTGTATGATGTGTAGGCCCGAGTCGGTATCCACAATGCCCGAGAGTTGACCTACATTCAAGGCGAAGGCGGCTTTCTCGAAGGGTGGCTGCATTTGACCTAGATAACCGGAAATGACGCAGTTACGATTTGTGAGCTTCAGGGTCATGTCATGCCATGCAAAAATAAATACACAAACTTTTCTGTCGCGACTTACCGCGTCCAAACTTGCCGAGATCGCCGCCGCGCTTGGCCGAACTGCAATCGGAATAGGACCGGGCCAGCTCCTCGAATGTCGTCTCCTGCTGTACGATCTTGTTGCGATAGACCTCGAGTAGCAGCTGGGCCTCCTCTTTGGTCCGTGTGATATGCTGCTCGCGCCACGAGCTCGGCCGTCGGCTGCCCTTGTGCTTCACCAGCAAGTGGAGGCACTGCACCTCGGCCGGTCCATCGGCAGCGTTCGAGCCCGACTTTTTGGCTATCTCGGTGGGCTGATCCCACTGCGACTCCTTGGTGTGCACGTTCAGATAATAGCTAAGACCTGCGTGCGTTTCACATGTTGCAAATTTGTTGCAAAAAAAATAATGATTTTACCGGTCATCAGAAAATTGTGTACCAAAACTGTTTAACGTCAGTTTTTTTTGTTTAGATTTGCTCACCTGTGGAGCGACTTGTGCGCTTCTCCCAGCCATCAGGCAATTGTTCAGCATCGGGCATTTTAAACTTTATTAAGTTTTTTATTTTTTCGCGAATCAAATTTTTTTAGTTTATTGTAGTGATCGGCAATTTGGCGATAAGTAAAGGACAATGTAACCGCGGACTTATCGATAAGATGTACCGCCTGACCCTTAATAAAATACCTTATTGGCACGCTTGCTAGCAAAATGTGCAATATATTTTTCCTAGCAGCAGAGTGTGACCAGATGTGAAAACTCATTCCGAACGGTCACACTTATCAGGCAGCTGTGTTGTGTTTTTTTTACCTATTTGAAAATGTGTGAAAATTGAATAAAAGGTTAATAAAACAATGAATGCAAAATGGATCCATGCAGGAGATAGCTTTTAGTGGGATTGGCGGCTCTTGCATGATCGAAGGAGGAGGATTTATATGTAGTCGTTGCACTTATATTCACGTTTATTTCTTTATATTTATTAACACTTATTTATTTCACCAAAAAATATAAGTTGAAGAGGCGGGAGTAGGCGGACGCGCCACCAAGATTTAGTGTAGGGATTAGTCGTAACTACGCGGTCACACTGCAAGCACGTGGGGAACATAACCTCTACGCCAGGTAAGTATAGGAGCAAAACTGAAACAAGTTACCTATCTCGAAGTGGCGATTTCCACCTTGTAAAGGCGGGCGGCCAAATAATCCCCCTCTACCCAAGGGTAGAGCGGTAACATAAAATATCAACAACAACAAAATAGTGTAGGGATTTATAGTTAAGTATATATTTAGTTTTTGAGTTAAATATTATAACGTTTGAAATGAAGTGCTAGTGTGTTTAGTATGGGCGGGGAAAGGGGACCACAAAGGCGAGAAGGAGAAAGGCCGCCGCACTTGGGAGAGGAGATTCGTAGTTGTTTTGAGTCGGATCTCAAGTAGAGTACGCCCGAGGTAGACCATCGGCACCTCAAACTGGTCCACGTCTGTGTCGAAGAGATGATTGTCCGTTAGATGTAGAGTAAAGTCCGTTGCATTGATTTTGATTTGTCGTTTTGCTATCGTATTTGTTCGAGATGTCCGAAGAGTTGGTTTGTTGTGCGACCTGGGGGCCTGGGAAGAAGTCAGCCCTGGGATGACTGGCTAGCCGGCCTTGCCCCAACACCAAAACAGGTTCGTAACAAAATTTGATTAAACCCATATCTGCAGGAAAGAAACCAGGAGAATCGTTTGTCTATACAGTATTATAAATCATATAAATATGTGTGTATTTATGGAAACCCATAAAACAATACCCTTTGCATATTCCGCAGTTTGAAAATATGACAGAGATTTTGCATATGTCTTTGAATAACATCTGCAGCTGTGCCAAGGAATATTTGCGCCCTTTGCAAGGTTGTTAAACGGCGCATCCAAGCACCCTTCCTTTTCAAAATTGGATAGTTTTGAGTCAAAATCGCCTCCTTCGCCCCTCCACGGCATGACCCTGTGAAGCAGTACGTGGTCCCAAAAGGAAAACAACTTAACCCATTTTGTTAACAGCCCAGCCCGGTCTGTGTCTTGGCAACATGAAGATACTAGCGTTCAAATAAGTTAAACAAATTAAAAATGCAAATAAATTCAATATAATCTCATTAATCTATAATAATTGTTTCCTTTTTTGCCGTTTGATGGCCTTAAGCTCGTTTAGAAGCACGGTGGTCATTTATCTATCAACTTCAGTGGCATTGTTGCCTCCATTTGCTTGATAACTATACTCTCTGTTTGCAAGGTACCCTCTCGGAAATTAAAACAGATCTTTGTTTTTCGAGCTGCTAGCAACACTCCAACGAATATCTCACAAATACCATGAATAGCACTCAAATACTATCAATACCACGAAATACTATCGGCTGACTTCTTGATTTAATCGGCCTGTTTTTTTTTGTCGATCTGAGTCCTGTCTGGCGTACAGCCGCTAGGAAGTAACGCAAAATTTCTTATCGGCTCCATACGAATAGCCTTCCTGAATTTTTTTTAGTGGCCCCTCGATATGAGTACTAGGCTTTACATATAATGATTTGTTTTATTGACCCTAAAAAGCTAAGTACTGCCCGGCTAGAAAGTAGTTTGTGTTTCACAACATTTCGAATGCGAATATCATCCCTGATGTTTCCAGCGGCCCCTTTTTTTATGATCTGAGTACTTGGTTTTATTTTGCAAACAATCCAAAAAAAGTAATGAAAATTGGGCAATGTTATGTAGAATTGATTTAATAGTCAATCTAGTAATTTTAAATAGAACATTAAAACCGAGGACAATAATTTAAGACGTACGCTATATTTACGGTACATTTTTAAAATGAGAAGGTATAGTTCGGTATATTTTTTATGGTTGTGCGGTATATACTATCGATAAATGCGTGGTCACACTTATTGTCGTGCACAGATAAACAGATATGGTACCCAAACAGATTTTGGGCTGGACCTGGAAAAATAGACAGAGTCTAGTTGGACTGTCGTAGTCGTGGATAGCTAAACAGAGTAACATACTCCATTGAATGAAAACTGCATGTTTTTTTTTTTCGAGTGCTATTTTACTGAAAAGTGATCTCGAAACACACGGCCAGAAACAGATAAATAAAAGAAGGAGGTGGGAGAGTGTGAAAGAGGTGTGTGCGTGTCTGCCTGTGTACGTGTGTTTGCGCGCAAGTGTGAGGAGGAGAAACAGAGTGACGTTTGCAAAGTTTGTGCCTTCGTTTCGGTATCTCTGTCTAAATGTTGTGTGTGAAACAAGAGCAAAAAACCAACTTAATGGAAGAGGCATCTGTAGTTTGGAGTTAATTCGTCTGCCGATTCCCATGGCACTTGCAGGCAGAATTTCCGATTCCTAGATTTGTGTCTGCTGCTGCTTGCGGGCTGTTAACGGAGCGACGGTGACAGCGATAACAACAAAAGAAGAACAGGCAACCACCCTTCTCCATCCCGCTCGAGAATTCATTCACATTAGTGAAAATTATCAAAAGGGGAAGCGAGAAGGAAAGGTAAGTTGATCGAACTGTTCTATTCCAGATTCAAATATGCATAACTTAGTGGACGTGTGTGCGTGTAGTCTGCCCCAGTGCATCGCATCTCCATTATTATCTTCGAAAAAAAAACTTTCTTTCCGTCTTTTATGACTTCTTTTCTCTCTTGTCTGGCCTCTCGTGTGTGTTTTTTATATACATATACATACATATTTTTTGTACAAAAACAAATTTTTACAAGACCGAACGGTTTTGTTGGCAATTTCTCCAACACACACGAACATATGTAGTACAAGTTGTTGTATTTTCTTCATAAATATGTACATACATACATATGTATTATATGTACATATTTTCGTGCATTAATGTAATTAATTACACGTGTTCGCTTGCGTTTATCATCATCATCAGTCATTCCGCCATTTGCAGCTTCCCCAACAACAACAAATTTTAGCCCTGCCCTTGCTCTACCCTTCTCCGTCAACACCCTATCCTGTTCGTTGACTGTCTCTATTACTCCCATGCGCTTCCAGCACATCAGCTGCTCTCTGCTGCTTTTGTAACTTTGTCTTTCCTTCTAATCACCCATCCATAACCTGCCACCACCCTCAACACCGCTTGGCGTGGCATCTTGATCTAAAGTTCTCTCCCGATTTACCTTGCTTTGCGCATGCGCGTTGCCACCTTGCCAACACCTTGCAAGCATTGCCGCACCGTCGCACCACGGCGAAACGCAACGCAGTGCTGCCGTCTTGCCCTATCTAACTATCTTTGTGTACATACATATGTATGTATTTTTATACCCGGTACTCGAAGAGTAAATAGGGTATATTGTATTTGTGTGAATAACGGTTGTATGTAACGCACAGAAGGAAACGTTCCGACCCCATGAAGTATATATATTCTTGATCAGCATCAATAGACGAGTCGATAGAGCCATGTTTGTTTGTCCGTCTGTCCGTCTGTCCGTCTGTCCGTCCGTCTTGTTTGTCGGCTAGTTCTCAGAGACTATAAGAGCATTGTATTTCAAAAATTACCCCGCCCCCTTCCGCCTCCGCAAAAGGGCGAAAACCTGCCAAACCTACAGTTTTGAAGATAAAAGAAAACTAAAAACGACATTCCGTAGAGAATGGCCATATCTATCAGATCACCTAATTGGGATTCGATTGGATCATTATTATAGCCAAAATGAAGAAATTAATTTGCAGTGGCTAAACCCACCCTGTTCCGCAGCTTTTGTTGTTCTTTTTACATTCTCTCATTCACACTCTGATTCTGCTTTACTCGGCCCCTGCCTCTGCCGTCCCTCTGGCTTTGCCTCTGCCGACTTTTAACCCACCCCGCTTATATTTGTTTTTTTTTTTGCGGGCGCTGCCTCTGCCTCTGCCGCAAGTCTGCAGTGTATGGGTCTAGGGAAGGGCGGCGAGCTAAAGGAGCGTGTTGGCGTGAGAAGTGTTGTTGATGTATATGACAGATGAAGAAAAAATGGTAAATTTGACAAATAACCGCTAAGGTGCAGATGTAGTACTGAGTGCCGGGTATAAAAGTTGTGACGCGTAAGAAGCGTCTAAAACGTTCCTTCTCGTCTTTTTGTATTCATTCGTTTATTCCTTCTATTCTATTTTCTTGCTTTAATACTACATTCTTACACTAGTGGCTATAATTTAATGCGGGCCGTATTTGGGAGTGGGAGTGGGCGCCCAACGCGCGCGGTACTGCCGCAAAGCTTTGCTTCGCACGCTCGAAGGTTCCTACTCCGTCTCCTGCTTACGCCTCCTCTCCAACACTCTTAGAGTTCGAATAACGCTAGAGGCGAACTCTGCGGCCGCTTCCCATGCCCTTGGCTCGGCCAGCATGATCGGCACCAAGGTCTCGGTAGAGATCCTGGCGCCTACTACTGCCTCCAGGCGGAGACGCTCGTGATCAAACCTTTGGCATTCGAAGAGGACTCCTCCACTATGCCGGTGCCGCACGCTGGGCACCAGTCCTCCGTGTCATGGCCGAAGCGCTTGAGGTAGCTGCGAAAGCAGCCGTGTCCACAAAGCGCCTGGGTGAGATAAAAATCTACCTGGCCGTGCTTCCTCACGATCCAGTCTTGCCGCTTCGAGATGAGGGAATATGTCCAGCGCCCCTTAGTTGAACCGTCCCACTGGGTCTGCCATCTACTGATGCTCTTCCTCCTTGCTGTAGCCTTCAGCTCGGTTCTTGTCGACTCGCTTCCGCCGGCGGTATGGATCTCTTCTCTTTCTCTTATCAGCTCCCTGAGTGGGACTTGCCCAGCGATGACCAGCGCTGCTTCGTCCTACACAGTCCGGAACGAGCACGCGATCCTTAGGGGACGCCTCGCATGTGGGTCGGCCTGAGCGGCTTTCGCCCACGCGGGTGCGGCGTACAGGATCTGCGAAGTCACAACACTCGTCGGGAGATTCCGCGTTGCCTGCTTCGGGCCTCTGGTGTTGAGAAGCATTCGCGAGAGCGCTCCTGCGGTTCCGCTGGCCTTCCTCTGCACGTACTCCAAGTGCTCCTTGAAGGAGAGTCGAGTGTCGATGAGCACCCCGAGGTACTTAATTGCCCTCTGCGAGCGTATCGTAGTGCCACCGACCTGCGCACTTGCTGTTTCTACAGCTTTCAGATTCTGATGCCGTGTGGGTCCGGAGGGCGCTTGCGAAGGCCTGTGTCCTTAGCGTGACCTGCCGATACGCCTTCCTTTGCTGCGTAGGGGCTGCTCTTCCCCGATCCGGTCCGCCAAACACGCACTCGATGGCCTCGTGGTCGCTAGCGGTGTAGGCGTCGCTGATTCTCCAACTGGAGTTTCTGGCCCACGCGCTGCTGGCGCATGTGATGTCAATGACTGACCCCATGCCTCCCCTGCTGAACGTTTGTTGGGATCCTTCGTTGAGCAGCACCATGTCCAAGGTGGCGAAGGCCTCCAGCACCGTGCGTCCTTTAGCGTTGCTTAGGGAGGATCCCCACTCCCTTAGCTCAGGAGTGAAGTCGCCCCCGACCACGACGCCGCTTCGTCCTCGCAGGTCTCCGATCAGCTCGTCGATGATTCGGCTGAAGGTCTCCAGCGGGAGGCTGGGCGCCAGGTAGCAGCTATAGACCCACTTACCGCCTACTTTGCCTCGGACGAACCCATCGGCCGACTTTATGTCGCAGATCTGGGGCATCTCCACTCCACATGTCCACAACGCAGCTCTGCCCGAGCCATCTGTGGCCCAGTTGCTGCAGCTGGGAACCCTATAGGGCTCGCTGAGGATTGCCATCTACGATCCCCGCTCACGCACCGTCTGTTGCAGGAGGTCCAGCGCGGCAGTGCAGTGGTTCATGTTGAGCTGGATCAACCGCATGTCTTGCTGCGTTGACTGAGCCCGCGGCCGGGAAGCTTTTGCTGCCGGCCTGGTGCCAGGCCGCATTTGATGCAGCAGCCACTCCTATCTATTGCACTCCTGCAGCTGCTCGCAATGTGCCCAGGTTCCAGGCATCTGTAGCACCTCGGAAGTCCTCCTCTTTCGCGGATCCTGCAGACGGTCCAGCCGATGCGCACCTGTCTCCGCTGCATTACTGCTTTGTCCAGGGAAAAAGGCAAGCTGACCACCGCCGTTGGGACTCCGCGTAGCCGCGTCGCAGGCTTCGCACCCTGACTCGTCCCTCCTCTATGCCGAACTGGCTCGTGATGGCGGTACAGATCTCACGCTCTGTCGCTAGGGAGTCGAGATCGCGGATCTCCAAGACGACCAACTTCGAGTCCTCTGTCAGCGCACGCACTGCCGCTGCGTCGCCAAGTACGCGGGCGATGCTCTCTTTCATGGAATCCGCGCTCTCTGAGCTGCCTTTTGCCACCTCCAGCAAAAGATTGCCGTTGAAGGTGCTGCGTACCCTGGAGACGCAGCTTCCCAGGTCCGACAGCTGGTTGTCCTCCCTCCTGGTCACCATGGCCAGCACCTGTACGTCTTGCCGTCCTCAGGCACTACGACCGCGTCAGGGCGTGCGCGGTGCGCTTTCCTGGTCTACTTGGCCACTACCCTCCACCCGCTATCATGGTTTTCTAGGCTCTCTTGTTGGCTGGGGCATTGTGCGTCGCCTTCTCCTCGTGTGGCTTTATCTGGGCCTTCCTCTGTTGCTTCTTGGGTGCGCTTTTGTGACCTGCTGGGCGCATACGCGTTGGAGCCTGCTCCCCAACAGGGCCATCCGACACAACGGGCTGGCTTAGCCTTCGCCACGGCTCGGTCGTTGTCTGCTGCTCCTTGTCCGCGCTCTGAGTGCTCTGTGCGCATTTCGAGCAGAGGACTACGCCCTCCGCGATCTCCTGAATGTCGCTGCTACCCGCTGCGGCTGCCTGGTTTGCATCCTGTATGGCCGAATGCAGCATCTTTGTGCGCACGAACAGGCTTCTGGTCGCCTCCTTTATATGGCGCGTGCTCTTGTCCAGCATCCGAGACTTAATCTCCTCCAGAAGTCTACCCAGCTCCGCTAGGTTCTGCGATGCCTTATTTGGCGGCGTCGATCTCTGCGATCTCGCCGGGCTTGCGGGGTCCCGAACCCTTTTGGTTGTCTCTTTGGGTTTATCTTCAGAACCCTGAACTGCTGCTGGCGTTGTCTGTAGTACCGGTGTACCGAACGGGTGTCCCGTATCCATATCTGCGCTATATCCGCTGCGTGGCTACGTAGTCCGTACTAGTGGGCTCCCTCGCTGGACACGGATTTCACCTTGGCTTCACGATGGGGGATATACCGCCCCTCCCCGGTCCCCGACGTCACGTTGACCGGGACACCGCTTGAGCGGGGAATCGGAGTGTGGTCGGATCCGTGACCTTTTCGCACTGCCCCTTGTGCAGACTTTCCAAGCCTAGAAATTTGGCCTGAAAAATTTGTAACTTTGCGCCACCTTATCATATGTATGTACGTACGAGTATGTGTGAGCGTGACTGCGCTTTATTCAATTGTTTATTGTTTTGTTCTTCTTTTCTGTCCTCTATTTAAATCACAATCATTAAAATCATTTTGTGGAACACATGGAGCACGCAGAACGTCGTCATCATGTTAATGTTCATCATAAATCTACTTGAAAGTGCGCGCGGCTCGAGTTGGGCATCGCAGTCCCCTGTCTCCACTGCGTGCGTGGGTGGGTGCTGCGATCTGTCAATTGTCATTATCTTGTGAAAGGAAGGTTGGAGCGGGACAAACAGCCTTCAAACATTTTATTCTCTTGTCCCGTGTCTTTTTCTGGGATTCAAACGTTTCGGGGTTTTCGAATAGTATATCTTGTATCTTTTAAAGTGTTTCTGTCATATTTTTCCGACTTTTATTTATTTGCATAGTTTTATCATCATAATTTTCAAAGTTTTTTTCACTTTTTTCGATTTTTTTTACGATTTTTATTGTTGTTATTGTGCACGTGCCGTGGTATGCCTTGCCGTGCCACATGTTTCCTTTTGAAGCGCTTTTTGATCTTCGTCACAAACCCGCCAAAACAAAAAAAAGTGTAAAAAAAAAATTAGCACTTGAGGCCATAATAATGATCTAATCGGATCCCAATTTGGTAATCTAATAGTTATGGGCATTCCCTACGAAATTGCGTTTTCTTTTATCTTCAAAATTGTAGATTTGGGAGGTTTTCGCCCTTTTTGCGTGGTCGGAAGGGGGCGGGGCTAATTTTTTAAATACACTGGTTTCAGTGTGAGCATATAGCAGTCTGGATGCTGTGATGTTTCTCTTGCTCTTATACTCTCTGAGAACTAGCCGACAAACAAAACGGACAGACCGACGGACGGACAGACGGACAGACAGACATGGCTCAATCGACTCGGCTATTGATTCTGATCAAGAATATATATACTTTATGGGGTCGGAAACGTTTCCGTCTGTGCGTTACATACAACCGTTATTCGCACAAATACAATATTTTAACCATTTACTCTTCGAGTACCGGGTATAATGAGCAGCAGCCGGAAGAAACGGTAGAGAGAAAAACAACAGAGGGCGAACGGTCCCGCTCTGACCCTCCTCCGCGCTCTCCACCAGCGTCAATTATTGCGAGATTTACCTGCCGCAAATATTGGAAGATCCAACAAAAAAAAACAACAATATAAACTCCACAATTCAACTTCAATGTCCAATATCCGTGCCAATCTCCAATCACAGCCGTTCATATTTGTGCGTGTGTATGTGTGTACGTGCTGGTATTTCATGTATTTCGAGATTCGAATTTCGAGTTTCAGCGTTGCTGCTTTCTTTTTGGCTCAGGCTTTCGTTTGTTGTTGCCGCCAACGATACCCTGTTGTGGGTAGGTGAAATAGGGGTATACCGTAGTTGGGAAATTTCAGGAACAGGAAATAAGGGAACGGAAAGTTATTTTTAACAGCTGGACAATAGAAAGATAGATTCATCTATCAGATCACCGAAAAATCGGGATCGAATTGTAGCCAGAATGAAGAAATTCATTTGCAGTGGCTAACCCACCCCGTCCAGAAGCCTATATTTGTTTTTTGCACATTCTCTCATTCACACTCTGCTTCGCACAGTGTGCGGCCTCTGCCTCTGCCGTGACTCTGCAGTGTGTGGCTCTAGGGGAGCGGGGCGAGCTAAAAGTGCGTGTTGGCGTGAGAAGTGATATATGTAGATGTAGAATAAGGAAAAATATAAAAGAAAATAAGGAAACTGTAAAATTTGGAAAAAACCACTAGTACTACTGAGTACCGGGTATTAAAGTTGTGACGCTTAAGAAGCGTCTCACACGTCCCTCCTCGCTCTCTCTACGCCCACTCCATTAGTTGCTCTGTGCCGCTTGTGCCACTGTCCTACGCTTGCACTTGCTCTCTTGATCGAACCACTCTTGCTTTCTCAGATAAAGATTTCATTCTTTTATTCATTGCCCCTGTTACGCCTCCGGTCCACTACATTCCGATTGAGGAAATCAACGATACTCTTATCGCATCTTCCCTACCCAGTCGAAAACACCGCCACCTGCTTTTGGGTCTTTCTTGATGCTTCTGGTAGTTTTTTTTGGTAACCCCTATCCATCCGGGGTCTCTCTCCACTCGAGTTTCTTGTTTTTTGCATTTAAGAATATATTATTCAAAGGTTTTCCATTATGCATTATGATATTCGTGTGATATTCGATTACTCGTGTGTTGAACAGTTTTGGGCAGGAATGGTAATCAATATAAGTGTTATGCAAAAAATTAAACGACAATGATTAACTGTCAAGTTATATCGAAAAACTCACAAGATAATGATCTGGTTTGAATTATACTATACTTACTCAATCAAAAAGAATTATTTTTGAGCAACAAAATAAAACTCAAGAAATAATGATTAGACGTTGATTTATTTTGTGGAAAACTTATATTTATTATTGTTGGTCTGAGCTCACGGATGAAGAATAAATTTAACTTTTCCATTTGTTACGTAAGAATAAGTCAAAATTGAAAGTTGAGTTTTATTTTTGAGCAAAAAAAACGACTAATCATTATATCTTGAGTTTTATTTTTGTGCTCAAACATAATTATTATTGATTGAGTAGTAAAGTATAACTCAAAACTAATCATTATACTGTGAGTATTTCGATATAACTTCAACACACTCAAATCATGGTGGATATGCATAGATTATCCTTTAAGATGAATATTGGCATATGATTGAATGATTTTTTTATTTGAATAATTACAAATAATCATTAATTGCAGTCCCTGGTTATGGGAGTTTAATAATTTTTATAACACTTATAAACGAAACACAAATTGGATAAAATGAAAGTTGGCCCCAAACAAAGATTTTGATCGGAGAAAAAAGACAAGAATTAAATATAATTATTTTTCTTATTTTTGTGTGCCACTCAAAGTGAAACGTTTCTCCTTTACTTACGAGAACAGGTGGAAAAAGTGAAACATTTCCCCTAGAAATTTATTCACTTTCGGTGTACATTATCTTTTAAAGCAAAGTTTCACTGTAATTGAACGTCTCCATTGGCTTCTGACGTCAAAGCCTTTGCCAGGGGCTTGGCGCCAATGCAATGCAAACAATAAAAATTGGGTTAATGAGAGTGTTTGGGAACCAGGGTTTGGCAGTGTGTGTGTGCGTGTGGGCGTGGCATTTATAAATTTTTGATGAGTGAAGTTATAATTACATTGGGGACAAACGGCGCACAAAGGATGGAAATGACAGGACAGGCAGAGAACCCACAGGGACACAGTGATATCACTTTGGGGAATTTCAATACTTGAGATTTCCTGATGCCGCCGTGACTGTATTCAGAAATCCTCCCTGGCATGACTCCACACCTGAAAATGCGCTTATTGAGTGCCCTGAAATGTGTGTTGATTTTGTTTTTGTGCCTAAAGTTAGCAATAAACAAAAATGAACTTCCCCACTAATACTGCGAATGCCCCCACGGTGGCGAGTGGCGGGTGGGTCATCTAATGTATTATTCATTCGTCATTAAACAAAAAAAATCATTGGCTAAAAATTGTGTGATTTGTTTAAAAGAGAGTGGGCGAGAGATACGGAGACAGGGGCTGCGGTTCAGGGAGAGCAGCAAATGTCAGCGTAAAATATTCAATATCAGGTTTCTGACTAATCGGGAGAAGAAACAGCGTCACTGCAGCGATGGATGGAGAGAGGTGCATTTGCGAGGCAGATGAAGTTAAAGCATGCCGAAGAGATTGATACCCCATAAATTTGGATTAAGTTTCCAAATAACACAAACAGAATTTAACAGATAGGGAACTTAAGAGAGCTAATGATTGAGAGCAGTCGAAAAGTACAGACGTTTTTGGAAGGAGAAAGCGAGCATCATAATATATTATGCATCATAATACATATATTTACCGGATAAGAGCAGTTAGGAAATACGGCACACAAAACAAACGAAACGAGAGGGGACGTGTGAGACGCTTCACAACTTGTAAACCCGGCACTCAGTACTACTTCTGCACCTTAGCGGTGTTTTGTCAAATTTAGCATTTTTTCTTCATCTGTCATATACATCTACAACACTACTCACACCAACACGCTCCTTTAGCTCCCCCCCCCNTTTTATAACTTAAAAAAAAATATATTTGATTGACTCAGCGAATGATTGCTTGGTTAAAATTAATATGATAGGAATCGTTCCAACGTACAATTGCATTTCGCTTAGTACTTGTTGCTTCATGATTGGAGTTGGTCCAGACCTCTAGCAGCGCTGCATGAGCGAACAAAGGCATCTGCAAAATTTAAAATTTTCCGAAAAGGGGCAAAAACGGGCAAAAATAAATTACACCACATGATTCTATAATAATTTTTTAATAACATGTTACTTAAACCTCTGTGCAGGGATGTGCTGTGCAAAAGTAATATTCCACAGAACACACGTGCAATTATTAATACCAAGCCAAAAATATACACGAACAAAACATTGGACAATTAAAAAACTACACATAACTATCAAAAAACATGTTTTAGCAATGAATTGAAATATCTCGACCTATATTTGAGTTACACTTAAAGCTGCAAGTTGCTTAATGTTTACCGCACTTTTTCACAAGTCAAAGCATCTCAAAATCAGACGACTTTGAAAGCGCGCAAAAAATGTATGGTACTCCGTAAAAATCTTCTACACCAGTTTTATTCTATCTTGATATTCAGGAATCAGAAAAGTAATGTCGCAGTCAAATATTTAACCAAAACGAGAAGGGACATGTGAGACGCTTCTTACGCGTCACAACTTTTATACCCGGCACTCAGTACTACATCTCAACCTTAGCGGTGTTTTGTAAAATTTTAAATTTTTTCTTCATCTGTCATATACATCTACAACACTACTCACACCAACATGCTAGTTTAGCTCGCCCCCCCCCCCCCCTCCTCCTCAATCCCACACACTGCAGACTCGCGACAGAGGCAGAGGCAGCGCCCGAACGCAAAAAAAAAAAAAATAAGCTGCGGGACGGGGTGAGTTAAAAGTCGGCAGAGGGACGGCAGAGGCAGAGGCCGAGTGAAGCAGAAGCAGAGTTTGAATGAGAGAATGTGAAAAGAACAACAAAAGCTGCGGGACAGGGTGGGTTTAGCCACTGCAAATTAATTTCTTCATTTTGGCTATAATAATGATCCAATCGGATCCCAATTAGGTGATCTGATAGATATGGCCATTCTCTACGGAATGTCGTTTTTAGTTTTCTTTTATCTTCAAAACTGTAGATTTGTGGGGTTTTCGCCCTTTTCCGGGGTCGGAAGGGGGCGGGGCTAATTTTTTAAATGCACTGGTTTCAGTGTGAACATACAGCAGTCTGGATGCAAAATTTGATGGCTCTAGTTTTTATGGACAGACACGTCTCAACCGACTCGACTGTTGATGTTGATCAAGAATATATATACTTTATGGGGTCGGAAACGTTTCCTTCTGTGCGTTACAAACATCCGTTATTCCCCACAAATACAGTATAACCTATTTACTCTTCGAGCACCGGGTATAAAAAGCCAGACCCACCGCAAAAGCCATGGCCAGGGAGCCAAGCCGAAACACACATTAAATGTGGCTGGCGTGCGCGGCAAGTGGCTGAAGGAGAACTTTTTTTGAATGAATTAGACTGGAAATAGTGCAGAAATATCTGCCGAGTGTGCACTTCCATGGTCCGAATTTACATGGAGTGGTTGGCTTAAGTGTTTTCGTGTGCTACAGGCTGCAGCAAATACACAAAAGAGAAGACAAGTGGCGCGGGCAGCAGGAAGCAGACAGACAGCAGACAGACGCAATAATAAAAGAGGGAAAGCTCATGGGTGCGTGACAAAATTGTTAACCAAATGCAAACTCCATGGTATTACCTATGTTCAATGGGTCTTTTTTTTCATCACCATTTACTGTTGCACAGTACCCAGTCCTCCTTTCACAGTATGTGAGAACGTAAAGAAATTAACGACCGTTTAGTAACTAAAGCAAACTAAACAACGACAGCGTTTCAATAGCGTTACTTCTTTGTGAACGAGGGGGCGAGAGTGAGTGAGAGGGGGCGAGAGACGTGAGCTTACTGAGCGGTACACTGCTTTGTTTTCTCGGATGGTTATATTGCCATAAACCTTGACCTACGAGACTTTGAACGGATTGCAGCCTTGCCGTGACGTCAATGTCGGGCTTCCAGAAATGGGGGTAATTCGTGACACATTCACACAGCGCTGCCGATGTTTAACTCACATATTATTTATTACCGACGTACCGAATATAGCAGGAAATATATTTTTATTAAGTTTCATTTCAAAACATCTTGGAAAACTGATCGATGAGCAACGCCGTTCCGGGGACACGGGACACTCGCGCGACGAAAAGTTTACCAGAAACATAAATTACCCATAGGCCGTCATTTCCAGAACGAAATGTGCACCAGAAATGATTCCCACCATGGCCTAAAAGTATGCTTTGGAAACGTTTCCAGTGTACCGGAGTTGGCCTGTCCATAGGTCTATGTGTTGTTTGAGTTTATGATAAGATTGCAAATATAATCAATCGCTATACACCCTTGAAAAGCTAGACCTCTTCGAAGGCAATACTAGGGGAATTACTTTCAAAAGAGTGACCGCTTCATATTTCCATTGCAATTTCAAATGGATGTGTTGAATAGTTATATTTAAGGGGTATCCAACAGAGAGTTTCGATTGTCATTACAGGAATAATTGCTGCCGCGGACTTAAGTACCTGTCAGAGATAATTTCTGATATGATATGTTGATTCATAGCGACACAGTGAAAGCTCTAAGCTACTTGACACCCACCCAGCCCGCAGGGCAAATATGTACAGACGGGACAGAGCATTCACTATTTAATATAGATTATGTGTGCTTTCGGTAATCCCTTTGGCATAAGCTGGTCGTCGAAGTTTGAATTTTAATGGGCATCCCTCTTGAACATCGGACCGATTGCCCCGAGTACTATTTCATTGAACACAACTGTATGTACATACATACATACATATTTATATGTATTTTGTTTAGTCTTTTATTTGCTTTATCTTGGTCTTAAAATAATAAACAGTTTGCAAAAAAAAATATATTTTAGTGGAAACCAACATAATTGATTACACTACTCGACAAAATACACCTTTTTCTTTCCTCTTCAAACCAATCCGCCTTTTCTGATAGGCTTTTTCTGGGGGCTTTAATTTTTTTTTTTTAAGATCTGGTTCTTTTCCGTGCCAGAAATTATTTTAACAAACTGTTAAAGTCTGGTATTTTTTTGTAACGGATTTTTTTAGAGGTAGTGGGGACACATATTTTTTTTTCGACTTTTGCCCGATTTTTTAAAGTCCGAATTTTTTTGTGGATCGAAGCGGCAAAATCGTGTCGAGTAGTGTTATTTAAGTATTTTTTTCCTTTTCTGACGGATCTTTCTGCAGATCTACTGTAGAGAGTGTGCACTTCATAGCTTTGAACGATCTGGTAACGATCCCATTAAAAATCGATTATCAAATAACCTATCTACATATGTACATACATGCATATGCACATGTGTATCCCTCCATCCACATAATTCATATTTTCAGTAAGCTTACCATCGATTAGTGTCATGATCTTTTTGGAATGAAAGCACAGGTATCGCCCTATCGATATCTCATTAATTAGTGAAATCGACTGGCTTTTAATAATAAATCTAATATATAGCTAACAAAAGAATGGGCTTTATCGAATAACTAACATTTTTGCGTACATTTACGTTAATATATCGTATAAATTGGATGATGGAATAATGTCTTTCGAACGTAGACAATTATCGACAAATGCTCATGCGTAGTAACTGTTCTCTTATGATCTGCAACACATATCTAATGTCGCATAGCTACCATAATTTTATCGATATATCGCTCACTGTCCATTGGTGGTCATCACATTGATCAGTCCCGGCAGCACCTCCGCCTGTATGGGTCCATATTCGACACGTTCGCCATCGACGACCAGGATGCCATCGCTACCGCACGGCTCGATGCGGAACGCCCTGACAGGCACCACGCGAATGAAGGGATCATCGTCGCCGTGCGGCAGATGGGTGCCCGTGTTCATGCTCAGCAGAAAGTTAAGCATCTGGTGGCGGCCCACGCCACTGCGGATGATCACTAGATAGATAATGCCATCGTTCAGTCGGGATTCGGGCGCAAAGTAGCAGTCGGATGACAGGTGCGTCGTGTAGGCGGCATGTACCATCACGAAATCCCCGTCCTCGCAGAACCATCCATCGGCGGCAGGCAATGGCATCTGCAGTCCCGGTATAGTGCCCGAGGGCAGTAGCTCCGCAAACTCTGCATTGGCCGCCTCAATCCGCTGGTGCACGCTCATCCGGCTGCGACTCGAGCGGATGCTCTGGCCCCCCACCGAATAGAAGGCGGTGCGGCGGGACATTGCCGAGTGCCAGCTGTCTGCGTGCTGGCGAAAGATAGAACGATCCAAGGACAGGGCATCGACAAACTGGTCCGGGTCCGCTTCGGATTCCTCGTTGAAGTCCTCGGGCAGATCCCTGAATTCGCTGAAATCATTGACACTTCCGACATCGCCGTTGAGGTTAAGGGGCAACGAGATGGGCCTGCTCGGTGGAGCCGGCACCTCCACTGACAGCTGCACTGGGGCTTCCTTTTCCATTTCCTTTTCTTGGTGGGAAGCAACAGAAGCAGCTGCAGCGGCGATGGGTTTCTCCTGCTCCTCTTTGGGGTGTGGCAGATAGTAGACCTTGCCCTTGTATGTCCGCAGCGAGATGAGCCGCTTGATGGCCCACAGTGTGAATCGTTGGGCTCCAATCGAGCGTAGTCGTTCGCTTTCGATGTCAATGTCGGCAATGAGGCCCCAACCCACGGACAAGAAGGAGTACATCACGTAGTGTTTATCTTTGGAGGATAACTCGACACGAACCACATCCATGGCAGTGCTCCGCCCGGCAATGCATGTGAGCGTGGCATGAAGAATAGGCTTCGGCTCGTACGGTTCATTGCAGTGATGTGCCACGCTCTTGGCTAGACCATTGCCGCTGCCACAGGGTATGATGCCTAGCGGCAGATTGTGGCAGGCGCGACGCCAATCCATGCGCTCCATCAAGCCGTTGAGGACCTCATAGAAGAGCCCATCGCCGGAGGCCACCACAATGCCAGAGTAACGCTCCAGCAGATCCTTGCGAGTGCGCACAAACTCCTGGGCATAATGGGGATGCGTTGTGATTTGAAGATCATACTGAAGCTCAGCTTCAGTGAGCAGCGGCGCCACCTGCTTCTGAAAGAGCTCTCTGCCCTTGCCCGAGCCCGATTTCGGATTGAGCAGGATCAACAGGTGTTTTCTCGAGCCAGAGCCCAAAATGGAGCCTGAGATGTCGATAATTGTGGTGTTACGCTGTTTGTGATCCCGTATGGTGCGATGCCAGAGCTCTGCCGTCTGCAGATTCTCCGCGTAGTCGTTGCTCGAGCGAAAGCGCAGAATGCGTAGCGTCTGCACGCGGCGCAGGGGCTTCTCTTTCTTCAGATACGCATAGATATATAGGTAGGCGCTGTTATCACTATCTGGCTGTTGTTCCTGCTCCTGTGTAGCATCCCCGCTTGGATTCTTGCACGAAGTGAGGCCGCCGCGTGGTCGCTTCTTCAGGCGTGGACCATACCGGGAACCAATGATGTCATCGATGCGTATGAGCTGCTCGTTGATGTGATCATCCTGATCGGTCTCACGTCGCAGGTACACGCCCTCCGGACAGAGCTTCACCTGAATCTTAATGCTGTGCTTTCGGCGGCTGCTCTCCACAAAGAAGATCTCGCTCAAAGCTTGACTCGTCTCTGTGGTGGCGGTTGTGGGGGTGGAGGGCAGAGACGACATGATCTTGTTAGCGGGGTGAGTGGGATGCAGCGCAGTCTGCTCCTGGACGGGAGTGGTGGCAATGGCGGCCGCGGCCACGGCTTCCGTTGTGGCTGTCATGAGCACGCTCTCTCAATCTCTCGCTCGCTTTTGTGCTCTCTACTCTTTGAAGTGTATGTCTATGAATCCTCTCTCTCTCTCTGAAGTTTGTCTATGTTTGTTTCTTCCTCACTCTATGTCTCGCCGGCTTTGGAGTAGTTTGTCGTATTTCTGCACCTTGTGCAGCTTTTCTTTGTATGCACCGTGGGTGGCTCTCGCTCGCTCTATCTCTCTTTATTTTTGAGTGGAGTCTTTTTTAACCTTGTCTTTGGCACTAATAAAAAAACAACAACAATAAAATCAACCACAAGCACAAACCGTAAAAGTCGATGGCGCAAAATGAAGATCAGTATACATACATACATATGTATGTTGGTTGGAAAGATAGCGGGAGAGGGGAGGGGAGAAAGGTTTTGAAACCCGTTTATTTTTTGGCCTGGCCTTTGCCTAGGTTTGTTTTGTTGGATTAATATGATTGTTTGCCTTATTATTTTAATGTGTTTTCCATTAAATGAAATAATTATTTTTCTACATGCGAGTTCTCATGACCGTCGGAGCTTGCGTCTCTTTTGCTTTTATTTTTTTTTTTCGTGTCGTTTCGTACCGTTGTTCCGTTCCGTACCGATCGCTTCCTGTGCGCTTTTCGTACTGAGTCGGGCCCGTGGGCGAGGGTCAACACTAACCTTATTTTTAATGGAGATTTTACGATTTGCACATCGGTTGCTGTTGTGCCTTTTGCTTTTGCTGTTACAGTTGATTTCACACACATATGCACACATATGCACACACACGCATACACGCTGGCACAATCTTGGGCGCTTTATTTGTTGCTTTTGTTGTTGTTTTAGTGTCGTGTCGAAATCTAATCAACACGTATCGTATCGATGGAGATATTAGTATGTCTTTATCTTCTCTTCCCCCAGTTATCTGTTGTTGTTGATGGCTTTTTCTATAATATATTTTCTACAACAACAAAAAAAAAACCCAAACACACGGCTGTCTCTTTTTCTGACTATGTCTAGCCTGTATGTGAACACTACTGCCATATGAGTAACACTGCAACAGAGATATTGTCAACTATCACTCTGTTATTCTTTGCTTCACCCCTCGTCCTCATTACTTTCATAGGCCTGAATGACACCACTCGCACTTAGTCAACGTCAAAGGCCAAAATATAAGCTTAAATTGAGTTTCACTTAAAAATAGAAACCCAACAGATTTACGACAGGCAAAATGATTATAGACATCCAAAAATAAAAGTGCATTTTGCGACACTTAATCAATATTCTCGAAAAATTATAATCAAGTTGTCAATCCTTGTTGCACATTTAAGCTGCAATTTGCCTTAAACTTTGAATGCGCGAAAGAGGGAGAGCAAAATGTGTGAATGTTGCTTTGCGTTCAATGCTCAAGAGAGCCAAACGCCAAACTCTCAGCCGAAGGCTCTCTCACCCAGAGCCGAAGGCACTGGGAGCCAATCCCCTTTACTGATTATGCAGCCAGTTTTTAGGTCAGTTTGACTCCTCTATGAGCTATTTTATTTCGCAGTTTAGGGCATGGTGAAACTAGTAACAAGGTGACGGATTCACAACAGTGCCTTCTCATTCGAGGTACACCAGCTTGTCAGTCGTTTGCCAAACGTCGACGAAAGAGGTTGTGTAGCGCACGATTTTTTCATTGTCTTCTTATTTTTCTTCATTGTTTACGAATGAAGACGTAAGCGGAAGACAATGAAATATGCATGCAACTACTATTTTATTTTGGATGTGTAATGTAATGTGTATGTAATTGAATCTTTATTCAATTAAATTTTTTTTAGAAACAAACATGTCTGCAAAATATTTGTTGCTCCAAATATTAACTTTGCTGTCAGCAGAAACAATAAAAGCGAAGAGTGCAGAACGTAAAACGTTTGCTATCTCTCTTTAGCGCTTGTCTCTCTGAGAGCTGAGAGAGCGTGGTGAATAAGCTGGTGAATAAGCCCATGGTGCCCGTGGTGAATAAGCCCAGCTGACGACGTTACCTATTAGGAATTCTACCATGTGCGGCCACTGCGTCTGCCGCGAGTCTGCAGTGTGTGGGTCTAGGAAGGGGGTGCCAGCTAAAGGAGCGTGTTGGTGTGAGAAGTGTTGTAGATGTAGATGGCAGATGAAGAAAAAATGAAAAATTTGACAAAACACCGCTAAGGTGCAGATGTAGTACTTAGTGCCGGGTATAAAAGTTGTGACGCGTGAGAAGCGTCTCTCACGTCCCTTCTCGTTTTTCATATTGTTTTCGTATTTTTATGCCAATTTCGGAGGGGGGAGGGTGGGGTAGAGTCCCCACAGCTGCAAAAGCAGATAGTTAATAAATATAGTCATTCGTTAGCTTCGATGTAAAGTCATAAAAATATTCGGTTTCCTTCACTGCTTAATACATAGATTAATGTAAACACGTTTTAGCATATTCCACTGATTGTAAGCTTAAACTACAGCTCGTCTCTAAAGACAACTTTAAGGAATATAGGTAAATTGCACTGACATGGAAAATGATCTGCTTTCCAATTGGGCAAAAAAAAAGAAGAGAAATTAGCTTTAAACTGAAATCTAAGGATGGGAGGAAATTCGTTTAAAAGCAGATGTGCAGAGCACTTACAGCTACCACGGAAACCCAATCCTAAAGAATAATAAAGGGTACAGTGGAAAAAGTCTGATTACTCTTGATTCATATCTGGATTGCAGGTTGATTCATCCACAACCACCGCCACCAGAATGAATCACTCAGAGGGCCCCTTCAATTAATGTCCAGAGCCTCCCATAGATAAACCATAGACAGACAAACTCCCCACCTCATAGGTCTTAAGCGGTGCTTCAGCGGGGAGTTGGGTGTAATGGAGAACATGTGGCTTTTGATGGATCACGAAGAAGAGGGGGCCCGTGGCACTTAAGTGGTTACCCACCGACTGCATGCACTTTACAGAAACACTGACACAGACATACCGATAAAAACCAGCCCCAGGCTCTTAGCCACTCTATTGTTTATCGCTTCCTGACCTACATTGTATGTATGTATCTTTGTAAATGAATAAGTACATGTGTATGTATGATGTATCCCTGTGCATGATGATGAATTTACTTTGCTTTTCAATTCCCAAACCCAACAGCAGAGATAGATGAATATCGACTGGGAGTGGCAGCCACCAAAGAGACAGGCTCTTCTCTCTCTCTGTCAGAAAGGGATAGCTGATAAAACACCAGAGCATACCCCTTAATGGCGAGCAGATTTATTTGTTTTATTTTAGGAAAAGGCTTTTACACAATTCTGAACTTATCGTGTTGCCACTTTGGTTCTTACATTAAAGTGACAGCTGCACCAGAACATACCCATTTTACATATGTATGTAAATATTTCAATTCTCATTATAGCTGACTTTACTGGTTAATTTATATTTGTTTATGGTTTTATTTCAGTTTGCAGGTTGTATGAGGCTTTGTCACAATAATACTGCAGTGTGAAGAATGGGATATAATTTTGCATTGAACCACCAAAAGAATGTAATCGATTAGCACGTATTGCGGCAGTGCATTCAAGAATCAAAGCAGATACTTTAAGAACGGGATCAGTTTATACATATACGGTATCAGTATATACAATGAGTCAATAAAAGCAATTAAGAGATCAGTCCATTCGATCTTTCACCCCCATAAAAGAACATTCAAAAATCTAAACCAGAAACCAAAGTTAAATCCAAGCTAATGAAATATAATCAATCTATAAAACAAGTTCTTCTAATGAGGAATGTCGGATTAATCGAAACACACACTACACAAAAAAACAACAAAACGAACTAAAGTTTATACAACAAAAAACTTTCGGTTATCATTGGCGCGATAATGACGGCGCTCTTTACCTGTCTTTATCTCTCTCTTTTCGCTTCTTACTGCCTTGCAGTCAATCAGAAAAGACGCAGAATAAAAGAAAAATGGAAATGGAATGTAAATGAAATGGAAAAATTTGAAGAAGAAAGAAAAAAAAAAAACATTATAAAATTAAATAAAAGAAAATGAAAGAATAACATGTAATACATGTAAGAAATAGTAAACATAGTAAAAGAATAAAATAAAAGCAAAAGTTTTTTTGGTTTTCTCTTTTTCTCCAGCTATTTCCGATTTTGATAACTGTTCTGGGCGGAAGGTGTTACTTCTCGGCGAGAGCACTTCGATAACGTTTCGAAACGGCAAATTTCCTGTGCTTTTCTGCACAGCATTGTTGTCGCGTTTAATGCCAAGTACTTAAGAAGGATGTTAGAAGAGAAGTGACGAGAAAGACATCTTTTTTAGAAATGAGAAACAAAATGTACGAAAATAGATGGATCAAGATGACTCTTATACTTTTGAAATACTAATTTCTTCTTAAAATTCGAAAAAAACCAATAGGGTTCATATATACTGACTGAGTACCGGGTGTAAAAGTTGTGACGCATACGAAGCGGTCTCAAAAACGTTCCTATTCGTTTATTTTAAAGATTATTACTTCTTTTAACTATTTTTTTTTTTTTTTCCACTTTCTTCTGACAATTTCAGTAAGAGGCGTCTGAGCATCGCAAACAGAAGAATTCGAGCATCATGTGTCGTTGCTGTTAGATCAAAGGATCAGGAATCCCTGCTGAAAGATCACACACACACTCAGAAATACAACTCTCTGTCTCTCTCTTTCTCTCTGTGCCTGTCTGTGTGCCAGCTTTGACTACGCTACTATCAGGTCGCTATCGCCATTGCCGTTGCCGTCAGCGTCGCTATGACCCTGACAGCCACGACAATTGCCGCAACACAGGAGAGCCAAACGAAGATGGACGTGAAGGTCACTGGGAGCAACAGTAACACTCAACCTCCCACAGCCGATGAGAATTTGCCCACCTCTGAAATGGATTTGTTGGCCAAACTGGAGGCAGCAAACAAGCTCATCGAGAGCGATGCCAAGTCACTCAATTCACTGCACTCTACGCACAGTCGCAAGAATTCCGACACGAGTCAGATTAGTCTCACATCGAGTAAGTAATTTGTAGTACCAATTGCCGGCCCTAATTCACATTCACATACGATCGATCGTGTCCTTTCACTTATGGGAAACATTTTTGGAACAAATTAGTCACAAAGTTGTGCCTTTACCACATCATTCATCAATCATTCCACAATCGTAGTCGGGTTTTATTTAGCTATCAAATTATCGAAAAAGTGGAAAGTTGAAAGCGCCCACAAATATCTGATCTCTCCCGGGCGTGTGGAGGAAGAGAGCGATTTCCTTTATATCTGGATCCGAATCGGAGAACCATTTACAAATGGCATTCCAATTAATGCATAAATTAGCTATAATGCGACGTATGATAAACCCCTGAAGCTTCGACCCCCCCCCCCCCACTCCCTTGAGAATTCGAGAACTAATTAAATGTGTGGTTTTTCCAACAGGCGGCAATTCCGTGGCTGAGGAGGACATCTGGACAACATGGGCCACCATTCTGAACGACTGGGAAGGGGCACTGAAGCGCAAAAATCCGTGTGTGCGCGAGCTGGTGCGTCGCGGCATACCGCACCATTTTCGGGCGATTGTGTGGCAACAGTTGAGCACAGCGGCGGAGGCGGACAAGAAACAGTATGCGGAGTACATCAAGGCGACGAGCGCCTGCGAGAAGGTGATACGCCGCGACATTGCGCGCACCTACCCGGAGGTGGACTTCTTCAAGGAGAAGGACGGGCCCGGCCAGGAGGCACTGTTCAATGTGATCAAGGCGTATTCGCTGCACGATCGCGAGGTGGGCTATTGCCAGGGCTCCGGTTTCATTGTGGGCCTGCTGCTGATGCAAATGCCCGAGGAGGAGGCGTTCGCGGTGCTCGTGCAAATAATGCAACAGCATCGCATGCGGCACATGTTCAAGCCATCGATGTCCGAACTGGGTCTGTGCATGTACCAGCTGGAGAATCTCGTGCAGGAGCAGATACCCGACATGCACATACACTTCCAGCAGCAGGGCTTCCAGACAACGATGTACGCATCTAGTTGGTTCCTCACCCTCTACACGACCACGCTGAATGTGAACCTCAGCTGCCGCATCATGGACGTCTTCCTCAGCGAGGGCATGGAGTTTATCTTTAAGGTGGCACTGGCCCTGCTCCTCACCGGCAAGGAGACGCTCCTCTGCCTGGACATGGAGGCCATGCTGAAGTTCTTCCAGAAGGAGCTGCCCGGACGTGTGGAGGCCGATCCGGAGGGTTTCTTCAATCTCGCCTATGCCCAGAAGCTGAATACAAAGCGCATGAAAAAAATGGAGAAAGAGTATCAAGACTTGAAGAAAAAGGAGCAGGAGGAAATGGTGGAATTGCGTCGGCTGCGTCGCGAGAATTGTCTGCTCAAGCAGCGAAATGATTTGCTTGAGGCGGAGAGTGCAGAGCTGGCCGATCGCCTGGTGCGAGGTCAGGTCTCACGTGCCGAAGAGGAGGAAACAAGGTAAGTGGGAAGAGATTTAATATCTTTAGATAACTCTTTCTAATCATTTTTCCTTTAGCTATGCCATTCAAACGGAACTGATGCAGCTTAGACGTTCCTATCTGGAAGTCTCCCATCAGCTAGAGAATGCCAATGAGGAGGTTCGTGGTCTCAGTCTACGGCTGCAGGAGAATGTAAGTGCAATCCCGCCCGACCTACTGCCATCTGTTCCACCACCTGATTCCCTACCGCTCACTCTCTATTGATTGTTTCCTGTAACTAAAACGGACTATGTTTCTAATCTTTTCTGTATTCTTTTCTATTTTATTTGGTTTACTTTATGGTTGTGGTGCTTCACACACAAAATGTTCGCTTTATTCAAAAAACAAAAAATGTACACACCCAAAATTAAAAAAAAAAAACAGAATGTATCCATCGAAAGCGTAAGTATCTCAAAAAAGAGAAAAAGACATCAAAATGTTGTTGTAGTTTATGCGTAACTTTCCCAAAGCTTACCTGCCTTCCTCTCCTAAAATCCCAAGTGAATTCCACTCATTAATTATATGTATAGTATACATTGTACATAAATATGTATAAATTATTTTTTTTATTTTTGTGCATGCTTTTTTGGTTGTTTGTATTAGATAAAGTCTTTGTTTGTTAGATCTAAGAATTAAACCGTAAAAGAGATAACACTACTCGACACAATTTTGCCGCTTCGATCCAGACAAACTTTTTATGAAATATATGGGACTAAGAAATGGTTTGATGATAATTTTTTTTCTATGGCAGACATTTTTTTAATAGAATTTTTTAAGTCTGGTTTTTTTTGTAACATAACTTAAGTATCTTACGTCTGGTTGTTATGAACTTAGCCATTGTACAAAGCAAAGGGCAGATTTTCGCCCTTTGTGGGGGTGGAAGGGGGCGGTGCTATTTTTTGAAATGCACTAGTTTCAGCGTGAGAATACAGCAGACTGAAGGCAAAATTTGGTGGCACGAGCTCCTAAAGTCTCTGATGCTATTGATGCTGATTAAGAATATATACATATACTTTATGGGGTTGGAAACGTTTTATAAAAACCCACCTATAATCCGTGTGCGTGACTTAGTATTAAGTAGCCGAATTATGTGTATCTGTAGCAGCCAGAGAATAATTTGTATCTGTATCTTATCAGTCATAGTACGAGTTTAATTTGTATAATAGCTAAACACTGCCACCGCATGCCCTAAAACCGCCCATTCATTCATAGATGAAAGAAGTTTAATGATAAATGATGTTACCCAACAAAATGTAGAACAACTCGCGCCAGTCGTCCATCGATGAGCTGTGCATGAAGGAGGAGGCACTGAAGCAGCGCGACGAGATGGTTTCCTGTTTGCTGGAAGAGCTAGTGAAGGTGCGTCAGGGTCTGGCCGAGAGCGAGGATCAGATCAGGAATCTTAAGACAAAGGTCGAGGAGCTGGAGGAGGACAAGAAGACACTGCGCGAGACAACGCCGGACAACTCGGTGGCGCATCTGCAGGACGAACTGATTGCCAGCAAGTTGCGCGAGGCGGAGGCCTCACTCTCCCTCAAGGATCTCAAGCAGCGGGTGCAGGAACTCAGCTCTCAGTGGCAGCGCCAGCTGGCCGAGAATCAGCGCAGCGAGAGTGAAAGGAACACCCAAGCGCTGGACTCGACGCCCAAGAAGCTGTTGACCAATTTCTTTGAGGGCTCCAAGTCCAGCGAGTTAACCCAAAAGCTCGAGGAGGAGCTGATGACCACACGTATACGAGAGATGGAGACACTCACCGAGCTGAAGGAGCTGCGCCTCAAGGTCATGGAGTTGGAGACCCAAGTGCAGGTATCCACCAACCAGCTGCGACGCCAGGACGAGGAGCAAAAGAAGCTCAAAGAAGAGCTCGAGATGGCCGTTACCCGGGAGAAGGATATGGCCAATAAGGCGCGAGAACAGCAGCACAGGTAAGAGCCAGATGTTATAAAAAATAAGTGTACCAACATAAAGATACTTATAATCTTCCCTACAGATACTCGGATCTGGAATCTCGTATGAAGGATGAACTGATGAATGTGAAGATCAAATTCACGGAACAGAGCCAAACGGTGGCCGAACTGAAACAGGAAATATCCCGACTGGAGACCAAGGTAAGCACTGCAACTCTCTGATTACACTACTCAACAAAATCGCAATTTTTTCGAACCAAACTGACTTTTTCTGATAGACTCATGTCGAAATTAAGCCATAAATTTTTATAAGCAATACTTTAATCGACGCCGAATGCACCTAAAGAGGACAGAGGATTTAATTTTTTCGAGATTTTTTAAAGTCAAAAATCAACATTTTTGCATTTCAAAGCTTAATATTTTTCAAACGGTAAGCTAAAACAACAAAACAGTCGGTAACTGTTTATAGATGCATTCATCAGCTTTATAGAATGGCTAAGTTCATTAAAACCAGATTCAAGATACCTAAGTTATGTGAAAAAAGGACCACTACCTCTAAAGAGATATTTTAAAAAAATAACATAATTTAAACATAAACATAATAATTTAATTTATAAAAAAAAAATTCCATAGAAAAAAAAATAGTATCATCAAACTATTATAACATTATAAGCTCTATATCTTTCAAAAAGAGTAGGTCTGCATCGAAGCGGAAAAGTATTTCGTATGTCGAGTATTTGTATTTGTTGTATTTTCTCCTTTCCTAACTCTCTTTTGTTTCATTTCAATCAGAACTCGGAAATGCTGGCTGAAGGCGAACTGCGTGCCAATTTGGATGAATCGGATAAGGTGCGCGACCTGCAGGACAGACTGGCCGACATAAAGGCGGAGGTGAGAGAGAGAGTCTGCAAGTGGAGTTGCCCAAACGATAGCAGCTAACCTCAAACCTTTAACCAATTCACAACAATTTGCGGGGAATAACGGTTGTATGTAACGCACAGAAGGAAACGTTTCCGACCCCATAAAGTATATATATTTTTGATCAGCATCAATAGCCGAGTCGATTGAGCCATGTCTGTCTGTCCGTCCGTCCGTCCGTCCGTCTTGTTTGAGCCAGAGACTATAAGAGCTAGAGCCACCAGACTGCTATATGCTCACACTGAAACCAGTGTATTTAAAAAATGAGCCACGCCCCCTTCCGCCCCCGCAATAGGGCGAAAACCTCCCAAATCTACAATTTTGAAGTTAAAAGAAAACGCCATTCTGTAGGGAATGGCCATATCTATCAGATCACCAAATTGGGATCCGATTGGATAATTATTATAGCCAGAATGAAGAAATTAATTTGAAGTGGCTAAACCCACCCTGTCCCTCAGCTTTTGTTGTTCCTTTCACATTCTGTCACACTCTGCTTCTGCTTCACTCGGCCTCTGCCGACTTTTAACCCACCCGCAGCTTATTTTTTTTTTTTGTGTGCGGGTGCTGCCTCTGCCGCGAGTCTGCAGTGTGTGGGTCTAGGGAAGGGCGGCGAGCTAATGGAGCGTGTTGGTGTAAGAAGTGTTGTAGATGTAGATGACAGTTGAAAAAAAATTTAACAAAACACCGCTAAGGTGCAGATGTAGTACTGAGTGTCGGGTATAAAAGTTGTGACGCGTAAGAAGCGTCTCACACGTCCCTTCTCGTTGTTTGAGTTTTCCTTTTGTCCGTTTTTGTTTTGAGTTTTTTTGTTTGCTCTTTCGTTGGCTCTTTTCTGGTCGCCTGTTAACAAACTTCACATTATAGCTGTGCACACAGCTGTGTTTTGTGCAGAAAGCATACAGAAAAGAAGATCTAGGAGCACACCAGCAAGGAGTATAACACACTCCTTGCAGCTTCATTTAAAAACCAAAAACTTTGTCTGTATTCTCTGGAGAGGGTTGAAGGATGTTTCATCGATGCACAGAAAGCACATTATACTCGATCAAGGATCAGGGAGCTCTGTAAAACTCGATCAAGCTACTCTTCGAGGCTACTCACTCACAGCCGCTATTATTTACACCCATAAATGTTGTGTGACCTCCCACTAGCTAGCTTCAAAGTGCTTCAATCATGTATAGAAGGGAGTTAACATTATTTGCCTTCCATTTTTTCCTTAAAATTGTTCTTACTTTTGTTTCCGAATATTTGTATACCCATTTAGTCAACGAGTGTAAGCCCCGATGATAACACTACTCGACAAAATCCAAATTTTTTTCCTCAAGAACCCAGGGTATAATTTTTGTTCAACTTTTCCAGAGTTTTTATAGTCAAAAATGTCGTTAAAAATACCTCACAAATATCAATATTTTAGCCTTTTAACATTTAATATTTCCCAGCTTAATTTAAAAATTCTTCAAAAAAGTTCTGACATAAAAAAAAAAATGATCAGACCATTTCTAAGACCCTTATCTTTGATACAAAGTTGGTTTGCTTCCTTGAGCAAAAATCGTGTCGGGTAGTGTAATTTTATGTTTTTTTAGTAGCCCATTGAATTTTTGTTTCATTCTATTCTGTTCAAAGCTAAAAAATAAAAAATATTGTCCATTGTCGTCGGTTTACTTATAGTTTCCCACGCCAATAACCAGCCCCGATACTGAGCCGTGGAAATGGATAAGCTAAAATTAACTTTTAGCCCGAATTAAGAAAAAAATGTACTAAAAATGAAAACGAAATGAAACAAATTAACATAAAAACAAAACGAAATGAAAAAGAACAAAAAAAACAAACTGAAACCGAAAAAAGTTACAACAAGTTAAACTAATTCCAAACTCAATTACAATGCAACATGCTCCCCTCCTGCAAACCACCCTGCAAAAACCAATTTAAAACAAAACTTCAGAAAAATACGACAGGTCTTTATGAAAAAATCTGATGATAAAATGTTTTTTGAAATAATAATTTAGGCATGGTCATATGCGTTCTATTTATTTGTATAATATCGTTTAGTTTCCATTTGTGCCACAGTAGCATGTTCTACTTCCATTATTTTCTACCCATCATTCCCATTATTCCCTACTCTGCCTCTTTCTATTTTCCCGTTGCTATTCAAGTAAATAGCTGTAAATTGCATTTTTTGCCACGCTTTTGCTGACGTGCCTGTCAGCGTGTGCATGAATCTTTTCTTTCAACGTAGGCCTGAACCTTTTCTTTTAGCCCAGGCATGAAACGTTTCTGCAAGCCTAGACGAAACCCTTTTTCCTTTGCGTGAATTAATTGAGAATAAAAGTTACTTCTACGTATCTCTTCAATAGATTTTACTTATAGTTGTTTCACAATAGAAGCCGTTTTTGTTTGTTTTAACCGTCTTTCGTTTGATGTTTACGTTTTAACCGTCTTCGTTTGATGTTTACGTATGTTTACATATTCATTTACTCGCACCTCAATTTTTCGGGAGTGTCTTGGCGAAAAAAACACTTATAATACTAATGCTATTATTCTGCACGCCTGCATGCGCATAACATTATTCAATAGTGATTAATTACTTAAATAGGTATTTTGCATCTCGATGTTTGCTTAACTAACTTCTAAATCAATCAGAGATAGTAATTGCATGCAAAATATATAGAAGATATGAAAGAATTGCTAGACTTTTGAATACCCTTTGCAGTTTTTATTTCAAATAATTTGACAAAAAAGGAATAAGCTTTCTATGTAGGCCTCAAATGTATTTTAATTTCTGCAAAGGGGAGTCAAAATCCAGTGGTTTTTTCATTAAAATGATTGCTTAACTTGTATAATTGTAAAAAGAGCGTTACTTTCTTTGGGGTTTTTCCAAATTATTTTAATTTTAAACATCTTTAAACTGATAAGTTCTTTCCGTCCCCTAACAGTTGACGGCGCTGAAGAGTCGCGGAAAATTGCCGGGTACAAAGCTGCGCAGTGCATCCATTCAGTCGATTGAATCGACTGAGATGGACTTCAGCGAACTCAACATGATGCGGCGCGGTAGCACAGAGTTGTCGACATAACCAACAAAAAGAAGCAACAAATCAGGAAATCACCGAAACAACATAGGGAGAGACATAGGGATAGATAGAGAGAGAGAGAGAGAGAGAGAGAGTATTTGTATTTTAAATTCTATTACTGTTATGTTTTACAATCCACAAACCCACTTACACTCATTTTTATTTATTAAAACTCCCAATCAACCCGATTTATTTTATATGTAACCATTTTGTACATTGATTCAGAAAAAACGAGGTGGGAGATTATCTTCTAGATATGCCAGCAATTTTATGTAACCCCCCCATCTCCATTCCTAACTAATCATACACCAAAAAAACGTACAGTTTTAATGTAATTTTTAAGCGAGACTAGGTCAAGATTTTCTAATATGTTTACGCAAACTGTCACAGCACAATTTAATTTGTGTGTGTATTTTTATGATTTTATAAATATATAGAGTGAATTTGGTAACTCCGTGTAGTAACTCCCCATATAAATCTAACATTTATATCTTAAACAAACATAATACAGAATACCTACAAATAATGTACAACCAAGTGCGAAAGACATAGTAACAAGCGTTGCCAAATGCAGAATCAAATACAAGAGAACAACTAAACCCGAAACTTTTGAAAATAGCGGAAAAAAACACACACACATAAGCTATGTGAACAGAGACGGGTGGCGCCCAAGTACCAGTTCCCCAAGTCAACCACTTTCTTCAAAAATCCATACTCGAAAAAAACAATAATAACAGTACCGATATATACAATTCTTACGATATTCTTACGATAACATTCGAGTTAGCCAACATTATAGATATAGTTCCTTGTTACACTTAAACATTTTTAAACCCATTCGGCAGCTTGTACAATGCAAACAAAAAGCAAAGAAGAAAAACAGTGAACAATCGAGTAATCGATAAGAAAGATATTAATCGATAAGCGATAAGAAGCGAGCAATCGAGAATGATTGATAGATAACATATATTTGATAGGAAGGTGGTTAATCGAGAAACAAGGCAAGCCTTGTTCCCTTAAGCCTATTATTAACGAAACATAAAACAAGCTATGAATATATAAGCAACTAGTCGTATATGTAACGATTAGCCGATTAGTATTGTCAAAATTTAATTGAATAAACAACGTGACGAAATGAAGAAATAGCTGCTAAGTAAACGAGCAAAGACAAGTAGCGATTACTCGATAGGCTAGTTATCAATAAATATTTACAAACTATCAATTATAAACATTAATTCTACAATCTTTTTGTAAGATTTCTAGCGATTGCTCGCACGCAATGATTCAGGTTGAGTGTTTTTATCCAATATGTGCAATACTTAGGTAATTTTTATTTGCAAGGCATTTTTCTAACTAAATATATATTTCTTGTATACATTTTTAGGTTTGTTACTTATACGAAGTTACACTTAATTTGTATAATTCAAGTAAGGATTGATTGCATTTGCCCCGCATGACAAACACGAGCTGCATAAATGCGACGGATAAGTGAAATACGTGAAAACGTGTCACAAAACTTTGTTATACTAATACCATAATCATTTAAGTACGATTACCACATTATAATGCTGTGTATGTATGTATGTTTGTAGTGTTTTTTTTCTTTCGTTCCCGACTTTTGGTGAACTTTTAGATTTTTTTGTTCTTAGACAAAATAATTATGTACTCAAATATATTTTATTCTATGTATAATATTTCTGCGGCCCACCCAGGCCAAGCGCAACCTAGACTTAACTGTGTATTTATGTTATGGCAAGCGATGGCACAAATTATTATCTACAATATCTATGTTAGTTGCTACATGTGTATATATGTACATATATATTATGGACAGACTTGCAGTTGGATTTGTTCCACAGCGCACATCATCTGGCTTAAGTTATCTGATTGATCACAAACACTTCTCTACAGATACAGATAGCCTGGTCAATGGGTTAAATGCTTTAGAGTGCGAATTGCCTAATCAAACAATTGACCCACACTTAACT
This sequence comes from Drosophila guanche, assembly GCF_900245975.1. Lineage (NCBI taxonomy): Eukaryota > Metazoa > Arthropoda > Insecta > Diptera > Drosophilidae > Drosophila > Drosophila guanche. The sequence goes on along the minus strand of NW_022995781.1, from coordinate 6,878 downwards.
GAGACTCATGATTGGATTTCATTTGTATACGCTTTTTCCACCTGTGCTTGTCTGTCTGTCTGGCGCTTGTCTGATGTTTGATTGGATAAATGTTTCAAGCCTTTTGAAGCTTATAAATTTCGACTGCCTGTGGCAACTGGCCAATGACTCCTGGAACCAGATTCTGCCTGTTGAACTTGTCCCTGTAGGAGCTCTAGGAACGCCAAGCGGCAATGCCGTAAATATTTTGGTGGTCCAGGAATGTTCAAAGAAGGGAAGATTTACCCTGAGGCGGAGAAACTGTTCCGGAATTTGCCGAAATAGAGTGAGGGCTTTTGGGTATTTGTGTGATGTTAGGTCCCTATTATGTCTCGTATTAGCGCGCAATTCTTTTGTCTTTTATAATTGTGAGAATAAACACCTGTTGGATATATGTTATTGATCAGTACGTGAGTGATGTATTAGAAATACAATCTCATAAAAAAGGGATATGTAAGCTGCTTCATGTCGATTTTAAAAACAGACCTACCAAAAAAAATAATTATTTCGTATCGAGAAGTTCATGTGTGAAGCAGTGCGCCGGTACTGAAGTCTCTGGTGGGTGGATAGCAAAGCAAAGCGAAAGTGGGAGTATAAAAAAGATTTCTTTGGGAAAAGTGAAACAAATAATATTGGAAAAAGGAAAAACAAATAAAACGTGGAGGAACGTTGGGCGATGCTACGGAACGCGACAAAACTTTTATACACGGTACTCAAGCAGTATATACAGTTGGGAGCAATGATGAGTACATGTTCACAATAACTGACTTTCGTCGCCCATAACTTCTAAACGCATAATGCAAACGTAACCAATTTTTTTGTAGATATCAATCACTTTATCCTTAGCAAATAGGCAATCCCAGATAAATACAAATGTGAAACTTTTAAATAGCGAACAATAAAAAACTTAAAAAACTCGCATGTACTCAATTGTGCACTTTTCGTTATTTTCACTTATTTAATAATTCAAAACTTTCTAATCAAGAATGTTTTAGGTGGTGGTACGATGGCCATACTTGGCCATATACCGGGTATACAAGTTGTGACGCGTTCTGTCTGGGTGTTTGCCAGAACGACCTAGCCTTTTGATCTGTTTAAATTCGATCTAAAAAAATTTAAACGAACTCCAGCTCAAAAGCTTCAATCCGCTGTACACATTTTTTCACATAACATATGTATCTATCTAACATATGTTGTAACAACAGAGCTTGTATTCGTCCCTCCTAAAACTATGCTATTATCTACATCGATAACACTTCCCCACCAAATTGCACATTTTATTTAAGCCTCGAACCAAACCAACTTTTTCTGATAGATTTGAGGCATTCCAATTTTTTGATGAATTATGGTTTTTTTCTATGGCAGAACTTTGTTGTGAAGAGTTTTTAAAAACTGGAATTTTTATACCCGGTACTCGAAGAGTAAATAGGGTATATTGCATTTGTGCGAATAACGGTTGTATGTAACGCACAGAAGGAAACGTTTTCGACCCATAAAATATATATATTCTTGATCAGCATCAAAAGCCAAGTCGATAGAGCCATGTCTGTCTGTCCGTCTGCCCGTCCGTCCGTCTGTCCGTCCGTCCGTCTGTCCGTCCGTCCGTCTGTCCGTCTTGTTTGTCGGCTAGTTCTCAGAGAGTATAAGAGCTAGAGCCACCAAATTTGGCATTCAGACTGCTATATGCTCACACCAGTGAAACCAGTGTAGTTACAAAATTAGCCCCGCCCACGCAAAAGGGCGAAAACCTCCCACATCTACAATTTTTAAGATAAAAGAAAACGCCATTTCGTAGGGAATGCCCATATCTATCAGATTACCAAATTGGGATCCGATTGGATCATTATTATAGCCACAATGAAGAACTTAATTTGCAGTGGCTAAACCCACCCTGTCCCGCAGCTTTTGTTGTTCTTTGCACATTCTCTCATTTACACTTTGCTTCGTGTAGTGTGTGGCTCTAGGGGAGGGGGGCGAGCTAAAAGAGTGATGTAGATGTAGATGACATATGTAGAAAAAATTTAAAATGTAACATTTGCAAAAAAACCACTAAGCATCAGATGTACTACAGAGTTCCGGGTTTACTGGTTGTGACGAGTAAGAAGCGTCTCACACGTCAATTCAGGTTTGGCTTATTTTTAATAGATTATGTGTTTGATATGTTCAGTATGAGTTTCTGGCTGCGACTGATACCGGAGGTCTGTTGACACTCTCATTCTCCCGTTGCAACTTCGTAAAGAGACAGACGCTACCCAGCGGTATGACCGCTTCAGGTGTTCTTTGTCACTCCACTATCCCTCCCGCATTCCTCATAAATATTATGTTCAAATGATTAACCAATGCTTTATATAAAAAAAAACAAACAGTATTTTTGATACATCACTGGAATGCATATGTACATGGAGGTTAGTTCTTTCTTGTACCTTGCTCTCTCTCGATGCGTTTAAGTACATCATCCATATTGGTGACCAGCTGTTCCAGAATTTCTTCCATCAGTGTCACGCGATTTGTCAGACTAAGAGTTAGTAAAGAAAACCCAGGTGTTTTATAAATATTTAATGCCATCAATAACATTTTCGAGGCTCTTACTGAAATAGTTCCTTGTTTTGAACATCGGGGGGAACCTCTTCAAAGTAACGTGCGCTAAAAAATATATTTAGCTGAATAAATAAGTACCGGCTAGTAAGTTTACTCAAGTAAATTTACTCTGCTTGGGTGATGTTTGTTAGCACTTTAGGCTCCTCGAATTCAGCGTTCGTGCCATCCAGATCAACCTCATTGGCAGAAATAGTGAGGCGGTTAGGGTGAGCCCGTCGCTTCCGGCCACAGTGGATGATCCAGTAAAGGGCCCCAGCCAGCTTCTTATAGATATATGAACCCAATTGACTGCGCCCTTGCGTAATTTCACTCTTTACCGAGTTATAAGTTTCCATGATGATGGCTAGGAACATATTCTAGAGAAATTATACTTATATTAACTGGAAAAACTCATTTCGCGCTCGAAGCTTACCAACAATATAAAGAATACAAGTAGAATGTAGGTGAGGAAATAGATCGGGCCCAGCACTCGATTCGCCTGCTCAATGAGATTATACTGAAAGTCGCCTAAGATCATGCGGATCATGGTCAAGACTGAGGTGACAAAGTTATGAAAATCTGGATGCTTAGTACCAAAGAGCAGGAGACCCAGTTGAGCATAGGCCAAGAAAACAATGCCAAACATTAGACTGAAGCCAGCCAGATCTTTGGAGCACTACAAATGTTCAAACAACGTATCAAATATTACATCCAATGAAATTTAAAAATGTAAATATACCCTTCTTAAAGTAGTTGTAAACTGAACCAGTGTTTTGTTGAAACTGATAAACTTGAATATTTTTATCCATACAAGAAAAGCTAGAATGGCCATCATATCCACGTAGATGATGTTCACGAAACAAAGAATATCAATACTTTGATAACCCTCATGCGTCTGGGCCTGAGTTGTAAGGGATTGAACTTGGAAGGTATGCCAGACGTTGTAGACCAAGGCAAGGTAGCAAAGCTAGGAATGGAAAGGATGATCGGGAAGCGATGGTAACGAAGATTGGGAAGCGATTAATAACACTGTCGAAAATGGAAAGGTAGATCAGAAAGCCACGAAAATAGATTATATTTACCACTAATACAATACTGTCGAGAACATTAAGCAACGATTTGTAGTACATTTTACAGCCCGACTTGCGTAATCCATTGATCTCATAGATAGTGTAGTAGGCGACCATGATGTACCAAAATATATAGATCACAGTCATAGTCAGACTGCGATCGGTGAAAAAAGAATACTGCTTGACAGTTTGCATATGCGTCTGTGGAATCACCCCTCCCGTGGGGGGTATTTCGGCTAGAAGTCTGGTTGGAAGAGAAACTTTAAATGCACGTAACCTTAAATCGAAGCTGAACCCTACTTGACGCTCTGAAATATGTCCGTATTCTCGTTGTACAGATTAAACTCCATTAAACAAAGCCTTGATCCACTATCCAGCCAATTGTCGTCCTTCAGTTTATTTATTTTCCGAAGATTTTCATCCCTTTCATAGGTCAGATCGGCAATGTACCCACCAGTTCGATAGAATGCCAGCACTGTCCAAATCGGAGTGGCGTGGAGTGCGCCCATCGAATGAAATTGTGTACCTTTGTGCAACCCCGTTTTTTCCTCGACTCCCGCCGAATATGCGGCGTAGCAGGTGTTGAAGTGTCGTACAAAGTCTTCGCTAACATGGCAACTCTCCTTTTGAACACGAATCTGCCGAAGTCGCGGGGGACCGAGTAGAAGGTTCTCCAGCAGAAATACGCGACCCTGGAGATGTGAGATGCCACCCAAACCACCCTGACCTTTTTTTGTATCGACAGTTTGTTCACCCAGGTCTAGGCTTTCAGACTTGGCGTTCCCAACTACGTCTTCAAGCCCGAAATCTTGGGTCCGTGCTTCAACTTCCTTGTTCCGTTGGTGGGATTCATTATCATCGCGGTCTACAAATCCCTCCCTTGTATTCCAGTGAGTCGCGGTGCCATGTCGCAAATATTCAGAGTTGCTCCTACTGGTTAAATTTCCATTTGGATCTAGGCTACTTTCTGGAGTAGTAATTGTCATATCTCCGTGCAATGTTTTTATATAGTTGTACACCAAATAGTCCCACCAATCTGGGATAGTGAGAATCTTCTCAAAAGAAATCGTCACTGATGGAGCCACAACCAGTTCTCGAGTGGTAAACAGTTTCTTTACAGTATCGTTAAAGTAGAACATGTGAGGGTGACGCACAGACAGAGTAACTGGAATGAAAATGCGTTTCTTAACACGGATTGGGGCCATAAAAATACATACAAATTCTAGTTTTCTGGCTTTTAAGATCTAAGAATTGCTTTAAGAGTTGGTTCTCTTATATTAATTTATTTCCGATGTTTCTTCAGTATCCACGAAAGCATAAAACGGAGTCTATCCCTTTGAAAGTTTTGATATCCTTGCAAAATTCAAAATAATTTTAACCTTCTACTTTTTAAATAACAGGATGAACAGGTGTACTTCACTACACTACACCTAAAGTATTTATCCATTCGTTTAGAAAATCTTTAAATTTCTACTCACCCAAAGATGTAAGGAAAAGAAAGATTATGAAGACACCAAACTCCAGTAAAGCGTCGCGAACTTCCTCATCTGTGGTATAGAGAATACGCGTAGTCTTCCCTTTTTGGTTTTGGGGTATTGGTTCATGAGGAACTGTAGTCCTTTTCGGGCTCACACTCAGTGTCTTCTTGCTTCGTCCGAATAAGCCGCGTCTTTCCTCTTTTGGCGGCTCATTTGGATCAGAAGCAGTATTCTTATCCGAAGCAGGAGCATGGACACGGCTCGTGGCTGGTCTTTCGCCAAATGCCATATTCCTCGTCGGAAGCTGGAACACCAGACGTGACGACCTTGGAGGCGGACTATCCGTTTTTTTACCAGGACCCAGTGACTCCATTTCTAATACGAAATTTTCTCAGATATTTTTCAGGTCCAAGTTTTACTCCAAATTGTTTGTGCAAATCGGAATAAATATTGAAGTTTAAGAAAAGCTTGCTCGGATCTGGCTGAGATCCTTAACATATAAGTCCTTCTCCAGGCAACAATGTTCGGTGACTTGAGTTGTACAGTGCAGCTAAGTTTTCGAGCACCAAAATTATTCTTTGAAAAGCCTGAGTCAACAAAGTTTAGAATTTAGAGATGCATACTTTATTTCAAAGTTAGAAAACTTTATAGCATTGCATAGTCATTGCTGAACATCCTCTTTACTTAGCAACAAGCAACAAGAGCTCAGGGATATGGCAGTCCCCTGTTCTAATGATTCCTTACCCGGGCAACGTGGATTTCTGCCTGGGCTGACCGTTCCCCTTCTCTGCATCTCGTGGGAATAATATAGAGCAGACAAATACAAACAAAAAAACACAAAAAAAAAACAAATGAGAAAGACACTCCCGAAACGTCTACAGGCCCAAAGGCCTGGCCTAACCCGCTCAACAGCAGGAAAGACCTGCTCGATTGAAAGCGAGCGTGCGAACCCTTCGAGGCCCCACTCCAATCCTGGGGTGGGTGGCACAGTACCCCCCCATACCGACGCCTTGGAGAGGCAGCTAAGCAACATTGCGGCTGCCCGACCTTCTGGCAAAGTAAAGGGGGAGGTTGGGCCATCGACCAGCGCAGAAGCCAAACGCTTCACGTATGCCGAAAAGAGGAGTTCAGGGCACATACTCTGTCGGCAATACGCAAACACAGAAGCCAGCCCATCAGAGGACTGGCTGAAAAAGGTGAAGTGGGGCACGGAAGTGCTTCCAAACTTTAGTCTGGAGCCTCAAAGAACGCCGCACCAACCCAAAAGTCAGCGCTCGCAAGAGACGGCTGGACAAGCTGCAACCTGAACCTCCAACAGATCTGCTGCCTCCAGCAGATTGGAAGGTTGTTAAAGTTGAAGCGACACAGGGCCCAACTAACCAAGCCGTTGTCGTAATTAACAAGGAGTCGCTGGCCCCGATATAGGAGAGCTCAAATTCGGGTTCAGCTGCGTCACCATAAAGGTGTATATGTCGGATGCAGCGGCCGGGGAGCATCCTGTCGACAACCCAGACGAGCAGGATGTTGCCTCGGTGATCGAAGCACCCGACAACGAGCTGCAGTTGGACCACGAAAGTGACACCATAGAGTCGCAACTGATGCTCGAATTCGAGGCAATGTGCCCTAATGAGAGCTCCGGCGAGTCGGACGCCGACAATACAGAGGTGGAGATATGCAAGGATCCCTACCACTGTAAAGCAGCAACTGCTGCCCTCCTATTCCGCTTGGAATCGAG
>NW_022995780.1:157785-159148 GCF_900245975.1 Drosophila guanche | reverse complement strand
ATCGAGCAAGTATAGCTAAGCAAGCAAAACTATCGAAGTCAGAAACAAGACAAAGCTAAAATGAAACTAACTACGGGAGAGGTAGGCTAGTATAAGAGATTTAAGAAGAGGAAGAGAGTTAGTCGAGGATATAATGTGATAGAGGGAATTATAATCAAAGCATAAGACTCTAAAGGGTTCGTGCAAGGCATAATTCGATCTGCACAGTGGAAGGAACAAAGGAATATAGTTTCTAGTGGGTCTAATGGGAATCGTAAAGTTTACGCGGCTCAACAAGTCAGGGCTGTCTACATCCCCCTTGATCAAGTTGTGCATAAAAATTACACCAAGCACTTTTCTACGACTAACTAAGGATGGAAGATTTATTAAAAGAAGTCTACTACGGTAGGATGGCAGTCTCACAGTTGCATCCCAGTTGAGGCCCCGTGAAAAGTAAGGGGCCTAAATGGCTACCTGGGGTACTCCAGAAGTAACCATAACAGGTAAAGGTAAGGAGTTTTTGAAAAGAACCCTTTGAGACCTAGAACACAGGTAGCTAGAAACCCATTTCAAAAGATTGGGCGGAAACCCTAGAAGGTCGAGCTTTTGTGCAATAAGAGAATGGTTTACAGTATCGAATGCCTTACTGAAGTCAGTGTATATATCTCTATAGTTTTTAGCGTCAGACTTGCTACCTTTCTTATGGAGAGGAATTATAAAAGATTACTTCCAGATGGGGGGAAAGCTAGAAGAATGGATGGATAGAGTGAATAGTTTAAGCAAAGGTTTTAAGGTCCGCACAGAGACTCGGCACAGTACCTGAGTACACAGCCGGGAACTCCGTCAGGGCCCGGTGAAAATACGAGCTTAACTAATTGAAGTTCATGAAGTAAGGAGCCTTCATTAAACATTACATTAAACATACCATTCGACCTTGGTAAACTATATGGATACATATGACCTGGGTAGCTTTCCTGGGAATAGGTGGTTTGAAAAAATTGTGAAAAAGATCGGCGATTGCCTGATCATTGTTTGCCGACATATTCAAAAATGCTACGCTTACTGTTTACAATACTGTAAAAGTGTTTAGGGTCCTGTGAAAAACGTATCCTGCATCGAAGGAGGTAGTTCCTATAGCATTGAACATTAAGAACAGTGCAATTTAACCGAGTTATTAAGTAATTTGAAAGAGAAGAGGGAGACCCAACTTCTTGAGATTTTTTAAATAGTCTTGATTTTAGGTTCTTTAGACTGGATAACTCTTTGGTGAACCAAGGAGGTTTCAGAGATCTAGTCGGACATGAAAGTCGAACACACGTGTCCTGTTTGTGCCTTCAATGACGTCAGTGCACGAGTACAGACCGTACCAATCAATATTCCTAAT
>NW_022995780.1:149422-155600 GCF_900245975.1 Drosophila guanche | reverse complement strand
ACTCACATTCAAAGTGTTAAACAGTTAAGAAAAAACTTAATAAAAACACATCGAAAATTTCAAAAATCTGTGCGTACAAAACCTAAAGGTAAGCGAGATGCTTGGAAATATACAAGTTTTTCTGAAGTTTTGACAGTCTTTTAGACCATGTCTTTGCGACGAAGCATAAGGATTGAGCTTGCTGCCAGGGCTTCCGCCGCCACCCGGAATGAAACTAGTAGCGCCGTCCAGCGTACTGCAACCCACCGCATAAGGAAGTGGCGTGCTGCCACCGACACCCCAAATGCTGCTAGTAGCGCCGTACAACGTCATGCAACCCACCGCATAAGGAATCGGCGTGCTGCCACCGCTATCCGAAATGCTACTAGTAGCGCCGTACAACGGCCACGGGGCGGTGGCCCCAAGGGACGTCTTGTCCGTGAGCTAAAAGAAATAATGCTCAATCCAACGGACGGTTGCCATGTGGAGATCGTTGAAGACGATATAACCCACTGGCACTGCATTTGTCTCGGCCCTTCCAATTCTCCCTATGAGGGAGGGCACTTAATCCATTAATCAAGGCTCTTTTCCTTATTTAAAAAGTAAAGAATTTGACTTCTAACTTACAAGGTTCTTTTTTGTGAATTATTTTGTGTAAATACCCCAAAAATAAGGCCCGTTTAAACGATGTTTGTGGAAAACTTTTTTGGAATTGCTTGGTAATGTCCTTCAGGACATTAAAATAACGAGGCCTGTTTGATGCAATTATGTAATGGTTTAACATCTTCAAATTGTTGACAGGACTCATATCCTTTACGTAAAAGCTATCCTCATGCGATCCCTGTAAAATTCTGATCAAGAGAGAAAAAAAACATCCAAATTAGGTGAAAATTGTAGTCTTTAGTCTTTAGAGTTTCAGTAAGAGAAGAACTTTTGTCTAATTTCAATATTAACACAATGATAATTACATTATTGTGCTGAACGGTCATCGAAATTGAATGATAAACCTCTTTGTAGTGGCTCTGGTGGTTGTAGCTGAACACAAATAATTAAAAGCAGTGAATGATATTATCGCAAAATAAGCTTTTAGAACATGTTTTTAGCTCTTCTGATCGCATTTAAACGGCTCGATCCTCCAGAAAAATTATTCTTTTCGTTTATCCAACTCGGTGGAGTCCCGGCCCCAGCAGCTAGTTGCACTCATTTTGGAAAAACCATAAAACCTACGTAACATCCCCACAACCTTGATGTAACTTTGCCATCAACTTGATGTAACCTTGCCATAACCTCTGCGCAGGCGCCACAGCCTACAGTGTAGAACCGCTAAGAGGGCAATTAATATTTCTTAGGCTGCAATCGAAGCCTAAAGCACAGTCTTTTTTTAAATTAATTAAACTTAAATTTTGTAAATTCTATTATTCTATTCTATTATTCTGTTCCCAATCAAAAACTTTGCGACACATTCGCAATGCTCCGTTTTACGTATCTAATGCAAATATCCACAAAGATGTGAATATTCCAACAATTAAAGAAGAAATAAAGAAAACTAGTAAGAAATACATCGATACAAGATACCACATTCTCGATCTCCCAGATAGATAAATTCAACAAACTGAAAAGATTCATTGGAAAACTGCTATTTCTGTTAATTGAATATTAATTATACAATTTAATTATTGTTTAAACAAACAGATTGTAAATATAAAGAGAGAGAGAAAAAAAAATAGAAAAACAAATTATTATCAAACCATTTCTAAGGCCCATATCTTTCATAAAAATTTGTTCTGGATCGAAGCGGCAAATCGTGTCGAGTAGTGTTATTTATGCTGCTTGTGAGTGCGAGTGAGGGTGCGAGGGTTCTGCGCAGTAAGTGTGAGTGAAACGAAAATATCGTGTGATGATTAACCCAATGATGGCAAGCCCATTCATTACAAGAAAAAAGTGTAGGGTTTTTATTTTAATTTGATTTTTCAATAATCTACTACTTGAAAGTAGTCGTTATTTTGGTTTGTGAGAGGATTTTGTTTCGCTTACTCTTAATTCTAGAAAAAAATTCAAATTTGATTGCTGCAAAAGTAATATTCACCGCGCATATGATTAACATGGGGGGTTACTAGGGTTAAAAAACATAGTGCTGCCACTGTTTGCCAATAAAGTTCGGTTCGGCTCCGATCGGTTCGGTTCGTTTGAGTCGCATGGTGGTTCAAACTTTGACAATTATCAAAGAAAAAAAACTTCGGACACGCCAACACGTAAAAAGAAGCTTCCCAATGGACGCCTGCAAGAAAATCATCAAAGAGCTGCTCGACAAGAAGCACTGCCACTATGCCTGGCCCTTCTACAAGCCGTTGAATGCGGAAAAGCTGGGTCTGACCGATTATCACCACAAAATCAAGAAGCCCATGGACCTGGGCAGCATCAAGTGCAAATTGGAGGACGGGCACTACAGCAGCGTGCTTGAGTTTGCGGAGGATGTGCGCTTAGTATTCTCCAACTGCTTCAAGTACTTTGATCCGGATAACGATTATGTTGGCATGGCCCAGGAGCTGCGCAACGTGTTTGAAATGCTCTACGCTCAAATACCCAACGCACCGGTGCCGAATGTGCCAGCACGCAACAAGCACATTCAGTTGAGTTTGCAAGGGCCAACTGGCAAACCGCTCGCTTGGCTCAAGCTCACTTTGAGCTCTAAATCGGAATTTGACTCGGACACAGACCCTGACGCGGACACAGACTCAGACACGGACTCGGACTCGGAGGATCTCGCCGCCAAGCTCAAAGCTCGACCACAGTGCCCGCCATTCGCAGCGCTGTCTCGAAAGCCAAGAGAGGACTGATACTGACAAGGAAACGGAAAATGAGGCCACCGATTAAGTAAAGTAAGTAATTTGTATCAACCATCACTCGTTTAACCCAACTAAAATTAATTTATTTTGTTGCTTTGGTTGTCTTAGAATATCTTCGAAAGGGACGTGGCTCGAAGAGATAAAGAATCTCGGAGGACAGAGTAGTCAGTAGCAGCAGAGATTCCATAACGATTATTAATTATTATTATTATTAAAATAATTCAAGCAATGATCGAAATAAATACTGCGAGAAACAAAACTCTTTTATCGTTGTCTTGAGCATTGAGAATGTAAGGTTCAAAGGGCTTAATCCCAAGGTGTTTTCAATTTATCGCTATAAATGCTGCCAATTGCTACTCAATTTCTGGCCATTGACTAACTACTAGCTTGGGGGGACGAGCTAAGAAATTCCTATTAGAATAAATATTAGTGGGGAGAGTGGAGTTTTACTTAATTCGGGTATCTGGGTAATAACACGAATTTATCGCTGTTTCTTTCTGTATCTCTCGGTGCTTGGGTGCCTCGGATGCAGTCCATACGAGATACACCCTTGGGCTGAAGCAGTCTGTTAGCTGCTGTGGATCGTTTGCCGAGCTGTACACTGACCGTATACTCGTAGAAGTGGAGAACTGCGGCACCCGCAATCAGTGGTAGAAGATCAGCATCAGCACACAGCATAGAGTTCCAGTTTCCAGTTCGCCGCTAGATTTGTGAGACACCAAAGAAGAAAGGTGAACACCTAAGCTGCAGAAGATGTCATCGAATATGCTGACGCCCATAGTCTTTGTGCAGAGTGTTCTCTAGGGGCTCTGCCAGTCGGTTATCAATGCAGAAGTCAAGCTGAAAGGCTTAGCCGGTTGTCAGGCGACGCACGCCTTCCGGACTGTGGGAAAGGCCACTAGTGTTCCAAGCTGTTCCTGAATCTTTACAACTGCGGCGCCTGAAGAGAAGATGAACAATAAGCTCCACCATAAAGACATACATATCTAGATATGTTTATGCCACTTACCGAGCATAGATCGCCGTGACGTTGCCTCGAAAGTTGGGATGATGTGGCATTGGGATGATGATCTGTTCAATGCCTAGAAATTATATGAGATGTGGGATCGGCAGACTCAATATTACAGTTCTTCTCCTCCTGTGCATAGAACCCCACAAAGTGCAGCCACAGGAACAGAAAACTCTGCCCAAAGCTGACCCCACCATTTGTCTTGTATTTGCTCTGTGCTTTTGTCTTTGGTTTTACCGCTCAGCCTTGGAAAAATGGCTGGTTTACATGAGGCCTTTGGCAAAGACAGAAAGATATCCATCGACTGGCCATTAGCACTGCCTTCCACCTTGGGATTTAAATCCTCATTGACACGCAACAATAGATGGCAATGGGCAATAGAAAAGCCTGCATAAGCGAGCAATGAGCCACTGCTCGATGGGGTGTTCGATGTTCGGTGACGAGAGTAGCTCTAAAAACCAGTACATATTGAAGGGCGGAGAACAGAGGTAACGTTGCCGCCTAAATATTCTTCAGGATCCAGACTTCACTTGTCAGCAATGGATAACCATGTGCACCGGCCACTGCATAGATACTGCTTGAGTAGAGTTGGAGTGCCACTGCCCACTGCTTTCCCTGCTTTAAGATGCTCATCAGCTGGTGGCCAGAAAAAAGGTAATTCTGTATGGTTTATGTTTATTCATTAATAATTACACAGGTGAAATCCAGAACAGAACAGAAGAGTACAGAGAATCATCTACGATTCTAAAACGTATTTAAAATGGAATGGAACGTATTTTGTTGCTGGCTTGCTTCTTTTCGCGAATTATTTTGGGTGCGAATGCTGCACGCTGCCCGGCTGTGGATTATTGTTGACTTTGTTAACACAATTATTATTACTATTATTATGTATTCGTCGATATATTATCTCTCCCTCTTTATCTTCTCTATACTTATGGTTTTTCTTCCTTTCGCTCGTTCTCTCTCGTTTCTATGCTTTTATTTATGTCTCTCTCTCCCTTTCTGATCCATTGTTTCGTTGTTTTTTTTTTGCATTTCTTAGGGTTAGGGCTTTGCTTTTTCGTTTCGTTTTTTTTTTTTGTTTTAATAAAAATACATGTAAATGTTAACTAATTGCTTATAAGTAGAATATATTCGAACAATGTTTACGGATTTGTAAAAAAAATCATACACACACTGACAAGAACGGAATTCGTCACTCCCTCCTCTCATTTGCCTTAATAAAAGGCGCTGGCTGAGAGGTGGTACACACGAGAGAGCAATCAAATGCATAGAGTACGTACAAACATTTATAAAAAATAATAATAATGATAATAGATTATCAAATACGATTGATCAGAGGGCGGCGCATATAAATATGTAAACGATGGGGACAGGCACAATTCGATACCATTCGGAATCTGTTTCTGTGTGTGTGAAAGGCACATTGCTTGGATCCGTCAGCCCAAAAAAGGATATCCTCCGGAATGTATGGGGGGTAGGACAAAACGATGCATTTAAATGTGGGAATGGCTTTGATTTCTTTACAAGATATTTCGAGCAGGTGTGAGGGTAAGGGGAGACTCTAAGGGTCTAAGTACAGATGCCAAACTTAAAACTGTTTAATACTAAAAGACTCGGCTGGTTGCCGCAATCGTTGGATCGTTGCGATAGATGGTTCGATGGATCGATGGCCGTTGTCTGTGTTGCGTCACGAGCTGGTATATCATCCCCCACCCATCTATCTATTCCGAACCCGTTCTATGAGTGATGTCGCGCATTGCGCATAAGTGGGACCAGCAGTGAGGGTGGCCCCGCCTGGCGCAGGAATGGATGGGCCAGCAGTTCGGCGGCGGTGGCACGCTGTGCGGGATCTCGCACCAGCATTCGATCGAGGAACGATTGCAGACGTGGCGATACCTTGTGGGCGTTCTTCAGATTCGGTGGCTGCATGTCCCGTATGCGACGCATCGCCTGTAGCGGCGGCTCATTAAAGAATGGCGGTTCACCGTCCACCATTTCAATGACCATAATGCCCAGCGACCAGATGTCCACCTCGGGACCATACGGCAGGCGTGAAATCACCTCCGGCGACATCCAATACGGTGTGCCCACCAACGATTTGCGTTTGGGCAGCTCTTGCGACACCTGAGCACAGAATCCAAAGTCTGACAGCTTCACCCGGCCATCGGCAGCCAGAAGTATGGAATCCGATTTGATGTCTCGATGGATGACACCCTACAGAGAAGGAGAGAGAGAGAGGATGAAAATCAGTTAGATGTGCTTGCTCTTTAGTAGTTTTACACACCACTCAGAGCCACCACCACCCCCCCCCCCCCCCTCCCCCCCCCCTCCCGCCCCCGCC